>NC_056737.1:1080234699-1080462199 GCF_019279795.1 Protopterus annectens | reverse complement strand
TGTGTGTGTGTGTGTGTGTGTGTGTGTGTGTGTGTATATATATATATATATATATATATATATATATATATATACTGTTTATATATATATCTTAGTTTATCTACTTAGTGCTATGGAGAAAAAGAGGGTTGTTTTCTTTTATAAATCTTTATCTGTATGGTGGAAGGCTTTTTTATAGTAGCAATATTATATGATTGTAGAGCTAGACTTTTATTTCCAAGGATAATGCTTGCCTTAGTATCATGTACTTGTGGAGAAGCAGTCATTCAACGTATAACTATTAATCACCTTTAATTGCATGATGTCAGTTAATCCTTTCTGACAGCTATAGTGCTCTTTCCATCCATGGCAATCATTTAGTTGACCATCTGGCAGCTATGAGATTACTATAGTAATGAGGGTGCTATTAAAGAGAGTGACTGAATGGCCTTGTTTCCAGTGTTTAAACACTGGCCCAAGACGTTTCAAGTGAGATGCATAGATGACAGGCAATTTTTTTTCCATCAGATTTCCTGTCTACTGAACTAAAACTTGTTACCTGCTCATTCATCTTGCCTTTGAAGTTCATTTTTAGAGTTATTTTCTGAGTCTCGTGCTGTTAACATGAAACTGAAAACTTGAGTCTGTGTAACTGTGTTTTTGCTTTTCTTCTATTCTGAAACTCTTAGATGCATGACCTGTATCTATATTTGACTGTTTGAAGTAGAAATAAAATAATGAGACTTTTTTTTGCTGTGGATATTGCTATACCTGCATAGGGGAGATACCGAAACAAGGTTACCTATGCTGCCAGTACATCATGGGTACAAATCTTGTGGTGCTGTGCCAGCAATCTTTTTGGCAGTGTTGAGCTATGAATATGCCTCAGCTTTGCTGCATGGATGCAGAACTGATTTTCTGAATCTAGCAATGGCCCTGCAGGTGACAGAAAGCACAAGCAGACCTCGCTTAACTCCCATAATGATTTTAAATCACTGCCATCCATTATGCCTTGCTTGTTGCCTCAAGCTCCCTTTCTAGCCAATCATAACATTTTCTGAACACTCTCATAGAGCTAAATCACTTAAACAATGACAAGCAAATGTCTGCATTTTTTTCTTTTGGTCAATGACAGGTTGGCACAGAGATTAGCATTGCTGACAAACAGAGCTTGCCTCTCTTTGGTTCAGTTTCTGGCTAAGTTGCCTTTTTTTGTAGAGTCTGCAAGCCTCCCTGTGTGTAAGTGGGATTTCACCTGATGCTTTTGTTTCCTTCCACATCTCAAAGACTTGCCAAATGTAAATTGGTGATCCTTAATTTATTCGGACCTACTGCTCATTTTTATATACTTCCATTTAGCTCTCATCACTCCTTATGGTGTTCCAACATATTTTAGAGATGGCTTCTTTAACTAAGTGACTTACCAATTAATAACAGACAGCATAAGACAGGGCAAGGAGTAACACAATGTCACTAAGACTGTTAATATAGGATGCTCAGAAATTGAAGATATTAATCATGATTTGAAAATTGTTAGTCACATTTTAATATTTACGTTATTATTTTCATAACCGAGAGTGATGTGTGCAATTAAGGGCCATGGTGTTAAATGTCGTGGAGGGAGATGGGAAAATACATTGATTTTAACCATGTGTAATATATTATACCAGAGATGTTGCTGTTTTTTACCAGTGATTATGAAGGTATGCAATATTTTAATCTCGGCATTAATATTTTAAAACAAAGTTACTGACAAAACTATTGCATTTTATCAGGTGAAAGTTTAGACAGATTTATTTGAAAAAATGTGTGATTTATGTTTCTCACAGTTAAGTTGTTTATCTTTTGTTTAAAATACATTTACTGAATTTTCACTTATGACATAGGGAAATTACATTTATATAACAATAATCAAACCATATTAAGTTCACATCTATAAACATCATGCATCACATATATTGTTATATATCCTACAATCTAGGCAACATTACAGAAATTATTCAGTTTATGCTTTCTCTTAAACCTCATTCCTCATCTAATAAAACATTTTTCTGCATGTAGCGTTCCCACAATTTCCATTTATTCATGTAATTTACTCCCACTCTTTTATAATGCTCAAACTCCCTGTTCTTTTATCTCTGTTAAAGTGTTCCCTGCTTCAGGTATAGTTGATTTAGATTTTGATTTCCATTTTCTAGTAATTGCTTTTTTGGCAGCCACTAGAAATAAATTTAACAAGGCCTTACTATGTGTAGTCAATTTAGATCCCGTATTCCAGCTCAAAAAATGATTTCCATAGTTACACTTATTCCTGGCGCAGTATTCCTGACAGTATTCTGTAGGAACATTTTAAAATCTGCCAACTCGTTGCACTCCCAAAATATATGGTCCTTGTTAATTCTTTCTCTGTCATCACACCTCCAACATTTGCTATCGACCTGAGGAAAAATTCTTTGGAGTCTTCTGGGAGTATAAAAGTATCTATGCAAACACTTCCAGGAAAAACTCCTAAATCTTCCAGACTTTCTTGCATATTTGAGAGCCATGCATATGTCCTCCAGTTGATTCTTTGTTAATTGCATATCTAATTTCTCTTCCCAATCTTTTCTGACCTCTTTTGATTGATTCCTTTAGTTATCGTGCAATATTTTATATGTCCTCCTAATTATCCCCTTTTTAACAGCAGCTTCTGTTCTACATTCAGTTCAGCTGGTGCAAACCTTTCATTTATGATTTCCCTACTTCTTTCTCTTTGTATATACTCTGATAACAATCCCAGATATGGAAGATAATCACTAGACTGCAATCCAAATGTCTTGGCTTCTTCCCATTCTTTTACCTTTCCTTCTCTAATTATTTGTTCCCAGTAACTTGGTTCCGTTGCCAGCTTCCTCCTGTAAATTCCAGCCCCTTTTGTCTATTGTCTATTGTCTATAGCCCTAATTGCAGTCATCCCTATTGGCAGAATCTCTTTTTTCTATTTCTCTGTTGGCTTAATACGTAGTATAATTTCTGCTACTTTATGAATATAATATTCTGCATGACTGTTATTCTCCTTAAGGCTGCGTGTCTTTTGTTTAGTCTTTTTCCACATATCCTAAGCTGCCATAATCAAATTCTTTTTAATGTGCGTTCGTGATTAATCAAGATTGGTGTGGATTTATATTATCAGCTGGTCCCTTCCTGAATGAGTGCATAGTGACTTTTCATTGTTCAAATTCTTTTCAATCCATACTCCTAAATACTTCATTTAATCATGTCCCTTTAACTATGGGTATTGCTGGACAACTCATGCTTGGGTAAATAGTTTATAGCTATAGCCTTTGTTTTGTCTTCATTACTTGGTGGTCCCTCCTTGGGATCTTAAATTTGTGTTAGCAGTGGTGCAGCGGTAGCATTGTCGCCTCACAGCAAGAGGTTCTCCTGTTCGATTCTCAGCTGGAGCGCCTTCTGTGTGGAGTCTGCATGTCCTCCCCGTGGTTGAGTGGCATTCATCAGACATGCGTGAATGGGCATGCCTTTTTGAAGGTTGGGCGTCGGGCTGGCACCTCGGCACCTTAAAAATCTACTGCCAATCATTAGCGGACCAGAGTTCCGCTGTGGTGACCCCTAACCAGAAAAAGCCGAAAGAAGAAGAAGAATTTTATATCCAGAAAAAAAAAAAAACAGAACTGTCTCAAGAATATTCCACAAATATGAAATGTCCTTTTCTGGTTCTATCAGGTATAAAATGATGGTAACCTGTTAAGTTGTGTATCTTGAGAGATATTCAGTATTATTAAATTGTCAATTATAGATATAAGCTTAATTTTCATAGATCTGTAAATATCCTAATAAAATGCACTCTGAAAGAAATTGTTTGCTGTGATGTGAAAGCTCATGTATGGATGAACAAAATGCTCAAACATAACATTTCATAGTGAAACAGAGAAAATGTAACTCTGCATTTTTATGCATGTCCCATACATGTCAAGCAGAGCACCTCACTAACCCTCTTCAAGAGAAATCTTGATGATGAGTGGATGGGAAATAGAATTCACCCCGGGGATCACTCCAATGGCTCTACTTGATAGAGGCACTGGGAACTAACAATGGGTGGCACAATGCCAGGGCACTTCTATGGGATAGTCTTGTAAAGGCTCCAGGGCCATTAGCCCAGTATACACCTATGAACCTATACTATAGTGTGTTACTGTTTTGATGTAAACACTGGGAATGCATCGATTATTGCCACTGTAAAGAAGAGTTTATTACTAATAACACTGCTATTTACACCTTTCTAATGGCATTTACAGTTACACAAGATATTGGCATTTCTTTGAATTCATGCTTTTCAACTTGTGTTTTTTTTTTTTTTAGAAAATGCTCTGAAATCTTAAGATGTGAGTACAGGCTGCTAGAGATATAAAACTGCATAGTGCAGATGTGTTAAGAAGTTAATGTTACACAAAGGTGTAAACATGGTTTGTGTGTGTGTGTGTGTGTGTGTGTGTGTGTGTGTGTGTGTGTGTGTGTGTGTGTGTATATCATCAAACATTATAGTGCAAACTGGATTTATATATTATAGACACACACATGACAATATTAAAAGCATAATTTCTCTTATAGATTATGTTAATAAAGAAAATAAAGAAACACACATAATTGGCTTAGATATAGAGAAAGCCTTTGATTCCCTAAATTGGGAGTATTTATTCAAAATTCTGGTGATATTTGAATTTCCCTCTTCCTTTGTTCATCTACTAAAGAATATATATACAAATAATTTAGCGTATGTTAAGCTAGCTCCTTTCACCTCTGAATCTATACATATAACAAAGGGCACTAAACAAGGATGTCCCATGTCACTGATTCTGTTTGCTTTGGCTATTGAAATATTGGCAGATTCAATATGTAACAATACAAAAATCAAATGAATAGATGTTTATGAACAATACAATTCTAAAGTAATGTTCTTTGCTAATGACATATTATTAACATTATCTAATGCGAAAGAGACATTAGAAGAATTAGATATTTTAATTGACACATTTTACAGGACTTCAGGACTCCATTTCAATAAATCAAAATCAAAATTTTTATTTTTAAATAAAAAGAAAGAATTGCAGATGAAGGGGAACCACATTATAGGGAAACAAGAATCTACCTTAAAATATGTAGGAATTGCATTATGCAAGGATAATAATGAATAGGTCTCGAAAAACTACAATAATATTATCAATACAATTAAAATATCTGTGGAAAAGTGGAACAAAATAATATTGACATTTGAAGATAGACTACAGTTAAAAAATGGTTTTACTGCCAAAGATTCTATATATAGTTTTGGCAATACAACTGTTACCAGAAAAGAATATACTCAAAGAAATAAACTCATGCCTAATAAAATTTTTATGGTTTCCAAAAAGAAACTTAATAGCTTTAATACATCATATCAGACCATGGAAACAGGGAGGATTAAACTTTCCTGATATAGAAACATATAAAAGCATCAATATCTAAAACAATCTCAGATTGGATAAGTCTAAATTATTCTGCAAATTGGAAAGAATTACTAACTGTAATATCAATAAATTAATTTGATTTACAAAAAAAATGTCAAATAACAGATAAAAACAATTTGCCATGGCACATATTATGTATTAGTATGCAATATAACATAACTAAGCCCACTAAAACTCATATGATTAATTATTACATTGACTCATTTAGGAAAATTATTAATGCAAATATAGATTTAAAAATCTAGTTTGAACTTTTAAGACCATTCATAGTTACAAAGAGCTATCCACATAAAATATACAGAGAAATAATTAATTCCTGGGAACAGAAAGGATTTGTTTGTTGGTTTCAATGTATCAAAGAACTAAAAGTTCTGGATATGCAAACAATGGAAACAACATACAAAATTCCACAACAAGATTGGCTAACTATGCAAAGCATTCTGACATAGTCACAAGATTTATGCAGAATAATTAGTAATTCTTCATTTAAAGAAATACCTAAACTTACAAAATACCTATATGAAGTCATATATAATGATTATGACATGGGAAATAGTATTTCAAAATTTTACAAGATATTGATAAATTATAAAACAACACCCAAATCCTCATATTGGAATTATACAACAAAAGGACACTCATTACAGCTTACTGAAGAAATTAAATCAAATATTTTATTATCAATAAAGCATACATCCTTCACATAATACTGGATAATTTTTAATTGGAAATGCTTGCACAGAGCATTCTTAACTCCAGATAGAATACTAAAATTAATTCTTCCACAAAGGATGTTGGAGGTGAGAGCAAATACACAATGCAGATTGGAATCACATTTTTTTGACTGCATTAAATTTAAGCCATTTTTGGAATGGTATTAAAAATGTTTTACAAGCTTTATTTAATGAATTGTTTAACTTATCTAAAGCGCTAATATTATTAAATGTGTACGAAGGTCCTCATTTGAATGAGTCAAATATGTATCTAGTATGGACAATACTTGCAATCTCAAGGAAGTCAATAACATGAAGATGGAATACAAACACAATACTGACTTTGGAAGACTCCTACAGCCTACTGAAGACCACATCATTGTTGGAAATTAAAATTAAAGAATTAAGGATTCATCCTAAGCCATTTATTAACAATCCATGGAAAAAAAGTCTTATCATTGATTGACACTTTACAATAACTGAACAGATACACTCTGAAAACTGGGTTGTTATACCTATTAAGTAATTGTATATATTGAGCTCTGTTTTAGTGTCAGGCTAATGTAAATAGTGTACATAGTTATTTAAGATTTTATATACAAATATTATGGAATTTATTCAACAGTATTTGAAAAATAAAAAAAAATGTTGAGAAACATTATAGTGCAGGAATTAATGTAGTCATGTTGTCTTCTCCTCACAGGTGACCATGGGGGTCAGAGTGTGTCCCCCTCATAACCTGATGTCGGTGTATCTGATTTTTACCTTTTACCCCATCTGTGCTGGTAAAGACTTTAGCTCTGCTATAATCTTGAATTGAATAAAGTATATATTAGAGAATGAATTAATGAAAAGTGCTTTTTCCCATCTGTCTGTCATCTGCTGTAGTATTGCTATAAACAGAGTATTCCCTCAATGTTTCCTGTGTTTATGTGAAGATGCTGTCTATCCATAGAGTATTTTGGCTCTCTGTGAAGCACTGCATTAACTAATTAAGTCATTCATTTTCGGATATCCACTTTATCCATTTTAGGGTCACAGGGAGCTGGAGCCTCTACTGGTACTCAGTGGGCCTATAGCAGAGACACTAATCATGGATGGGATACCAGTTGAATGCACTACACACACACACGCGCGCGCACACACACACACGCACACACACACACACACACACACACACACACACACACACACACACACACACACACACACACACACACACACACACACACACACACACACACACACACACACACACACACACACACACACACACACACACACACACACACACACACACACGTGTGACATCCTCACCTACAAGCAGTTTGGAAGATAAGCAGTTCAGTTACATCATGTGTGTGGAATGTGAAATGAAAGTGGAGCATCCAGTGAAAACCCGCACAGACACAGGAAGCACATTCATACTTCACACAGAAGGCACCCCAGCTGGGAACTGAACTGGAGATCAAAACACTGTCAAATTGACTTAGCTTTTAGTCTATGGCATCAGGTGCTTCAAAATGGACAGACATATTAAGAGAAATGGAAGAAAGAGGCCACAAAATGTGAGTAAGATCCAAAATATTAGAATGACAAAACAGATTGCAGATGAGTGGACACCACAGACATAAATGATGTAAAACCTATCATCTGTAACTTGGCTTTGGGGTCAGTAGGGGAGGGTCAACTTAAGGTTAGCTATTTAGGACATTTATAAAGGTAACTAATTTCACAACTATATCTTACTGACAAATAAAACGAGAATACATACTTATTTAGGAGTTTGCAACTAACAGTGAACAGATAGAGTGACTGAAAAAAATAAAGTCTCCAGACATTGTCCCTAGAATTAGTAAAAACAAAAAAAGAACCACATCCCTGGAATTATTGGCAAAAGTAGCATTTCAGGCTATTACTATTATAAGCCAATGCAAATAAAAGTGAAGAAATGAGAAGGGAAAATAGATGTGATATTGTTAAGACAGAGTACCTTGTGAGAAGGAAAAGCCTTGTCTGAAAAGCAAAATCACACCAGTACAGCTGACCTCCCATGCCATTTTGGAGTAGATTTAAATATGAAGTACCTTCAACAATTTCAGACTTGCAAGGATAATAGTTCTGCATAGAAAGTCTATAATTTACCAGGGTCTTTTTTATTTGTTTGTTTGTTAATATCATGAAAATGTGCTTTTCTGATTTCTGCATTTTTTCATTCTCCTTTCTGATGGTATATATTTCATTGACTTATTTACCTAAGTCAGATGGAATCAAAAACCATTTTCAGCTGTAGGGTAGATCCAGGAGACCCCTTTCCACTAAAGTGGATTCCAATACAACCAAAGATGCAAATGTAAAAAATCTTCCAGTAACACACATTTATGACACAATATACTACAGAATTTGCTAACATGAAATAGTAGAACAGTCAGCTTTGGCAACACTTAGACCAAGTGATAACAAACATTTTTTAAACAAAATGTTTCAACTGCCAGGCAGACAAGGACTTGATTCCAAAAGGACTTGGACATGGAGTAACACACTATACCAAGCACACCTAAGTGTAACACCTGGAGCTCCACCACTCCCCATTTGGCATATGCAAATGGGCCTACTGGAGACCTACATCTGATTCTGAAAGTGGAATCATATTTGATATGCCAAAATACTCCAGAGTTGTTCAGCAATGTACAACTCTGAAGTAGTAGAGTAGGTCATTGAATTCAATGGAATGTCTTGGGAGAGCAGCAGATCTATCAGGTCAGTCTCTATGTGGGACTTGGTATTTCAGTTACCAGCAGATGTAAATCCAAACTGCAATCAGTAACAAGTTTCACATACAGGTGGAGATGCACTGATGCTGTGTGGGAACAGTAGAGAGGAGGCCAAGGGCTGTTTGCATGGGTGGTTAGGTGTGTGTGAGACCTTCACTAAATGTCAGTGGAGATGGTTTACACAGGCATTTACATTTTTTATAAAAATATTTCCTTGGTAGATTAGTGGCTGTGCTTACCTGTCATGCATGCATTCTTCCATCTGCCCTACACGTGGCACTAACACACAGGGAGGGCATCTTGCCATGTATCTCCACCTGTACCACAGCTCTGGTACTGTTCCGTGCCTGCAGTAACAGAACTGCTGTATAAGTAAAGCTGTGATGCTCAACAACTTTGGCTGTACATGGTGGTTTTGCAGAATCCTTGATAAGGATAGTGACTTGCCAGACATGGGTAATGAGATGATGCCATGAGTGCAGTATGTTCTGGAATCTGTTTAGTGAGATTCATTAGAACAGCTTGTCTTGGAGCCTCATTACTCACTTCTAGTATGACAGGATTTGGGTCTATATTATCCGATTGAAACACGAAAACTGCGAACACCATTTGGGTGACACCAAGTGGTCAAAAATGGAAAATGTTGCTCTTGTAAACAGAAATCGCCGTAGGGAAATTCTTCCCTTCACTTCAATGTAGTGTGATCTCGGAGTTGGAATATTTAAGTAGGGGAGATGTGGGGGGAGCAGGGGTGCTTGCCCCCTGCATAAAACAGTTAGACATTTGGTTTTGTAGTTTTGTTTTTTTCCGGATTCGATATTTCCAGTTTTCGCTCATTTGGTGTCACTCAACATGCGTTCGCTGTTTGCGTCTTTCGTTCTCATTATATAGACCCCAGGATTCACAGCCATTTAGCACCTTGGCATTGCAAGGTAATGAACTGCACATGCCCACTCCCTTGGCATGATATCATTAAAAAGTGATCTTCGGGGTAGTGATGGCAGGATGGCTGAGGCTATCATGAATGCCATTGCAAATCTCTTGGAATCCCACCCATCCAGATAGGACATTGAATGATATCTGTAATAGTTGGATATGACAATACAGGTTAAATACATCATCTATATATGTGTTTAATTACACTTAAATTTGCTACAGTTTGTGAGAAGTTCTGTTGGAAGAGTAAAAAAATGACTGTGATGTCATTGACTGAGGTATTCTTCTCTGCTAGTCCCAACTGTTATGCCTGGAAAATGTGTTCTAGTTGCAGTCTTTGGTATTGGTGGCAGGGGTTGTCCACCACTGACCTAGACAGTATTTTTCAATTGAAAGAGTTATCCCAAAGAGAAGGCTTGTGTCATTTACCACAGTTACAAGAAATCTGATTCTGGCATGGAGTAAGAAGTTAGTTTTAATTGAGGGGGGGTGGAAAAGCCCTGCTGCAGATGAGCATGGCAAGAGAATTACGTAGCTTATTGTAACTCTGAGAGGTATATGTTAATGAATATCTTTATCTATTCTGGTCATAGTCCATATGTTCCTGAGGTTGGTCACAGTTCTGAGTTGCAGCAGCTCCATCAGCAGAGCAGATCTGGTATTGCAGGCAGAGAGTCTTTGGCATCTGAATAGATGAAATCAGCAAAAGAAGGAACGGTAGTATTACTGGAACTGAAGCCATCTTCAAGTGTTGATCAGTATCTTCATGTGGTAGATGGACTCTGTGTTTTTTGTTTTACAGAATCTTACCAAGGTGATACTAATATATAGGCTTCATTTTATATATCACAGAGAAAGGTAGGTCAAAAAAAGAAGGCTGGGTGCTCAGGACCCAGGCTAAAAAAAGTGTCCACTCCTGGCATACCTACTGGTGCCAGGAAGAAAAGGGCAGCATAAAACCCTTGCCACATGGAAACATTCCTACCATAGGACTAGGTCACACTGAGGGTAAGGGTGACACCCCCTACATTTGAAGGCAGAAGCAATCTACAAAAATGATAGGCCAAGCAGCAGCCATAGTGACAATGCAACAGACTGTTGAGGATAAGAAATAGATTGTGCCTTGTTCTTGTTACGGGACAAACCTGGTGTTCCTGAACACAGGATATGTAGCAATAGTAAGAACATTCCCAAACAGAGGATATGTAGCAAGAGTAGGAACATTCCCAAACAGAGGATATGTAGCAAGAGTAAGAACATTCCCACACAGAGGATATGTAGCAAGAGTAGGAATATTCCCAAACACAGGATATGTAGCAAGAGTAGGAACATTCCCAAACAGAGGATATGTAGCAAGAGTAAGAACATTCCCAAACAGAGGATATGTAGCAAGAGTAATAACATTCCCACACAGAGGATATGTAGCAAGAGTAGGAACATTCCCAAACAGAGGATATGTAGCAAGAGTAGGAACATTCCCAAACAGAGGATATGTAGCAAGAGTAATAACATTCCCACACAGAGGATATGTAGCAAGAGTAAGAACATTCCCACACAGAAGATATGTAGCAAGAGTAAGAACATTCCCAAACAGAGGATATGTAGCAAGAGTAGGAACATTCCCAAACAGAGGATATGTAGCAAGAGTAGGAACATTCCCAAACAGAGGATATGTAGCAAGAGTAAGAACATTCCCAAACAGAGGATATGTAGCAAGAGTAAGAACATTCCCACACAGAGGATATGTAGCAAGAGTAGGAACATTCCCAAACAGAGGATATGTAGCAAGAGTAGGAACATTCCCAAACAGAGGATATGTAGCAAGAGTAGGAACATTCTCAAACAGAGGATATGTAGCAAGAGTAAGAACATTCCCAAACAGAGGATATGTAGCAAGAGTAAGAACATTCCCACACAGAGGATATGTAGCAAGAGTAGGAACATTCCCAAACAGAGGATATGTAGCAAGAGTAATAACATTCCCAAACAGAGTATATGTAACAAGAGTAGGAACATTCCCAAACAGAGGATATGTAGCAAGAGTAGGAACATTCCCAAACAGAGGATATGTAGCAAGAGTAAGAACATTCCCAAACAGAGGATATGTAGCAAAAGGAGGAACATTCCCAAACAGAGGATATGTAGCAAGAGTAAGAACATTCCCACACAGAGGATATGTAGCAAGAGTAAGAACATTCCCAAACAGAGGATATGTAGCAAGAGTAGGAACATTCTCAAACAGAGGATATGTAGCAAGAGTAGGAACATTCCCAAACACAGGATATGTAGCAAGAGTAGGAAAGAAATCTGAAGAGAAAAAGTACTTGCACAAGAAAAACTATTAATAGCTACAGAAAATAATCAAATAAACTTAATGCAATAGCTTAGAGCAAAACATTATCCAATTTAAGAATCACTGGAAAATTACGCGACAGAGTAAAATGCTGCAAGATAAAGAAGAAAAAACAAACAGGTCATTGAAAGTTATAAAAAGAAGGACTGACATGGGACAGAAAAATAGATATAGTACAATATTTATGAAGAAATCAACAGCACGGTGTGGAGGGACAGGTATATCTCAGAAAGGATACTGCCCCTGTGGAATATATTCCTCATTCACATAAAACAAAATTCATCCATGTCAATATTCAAATGCAACTTAGATCTATGGATGGGAAGCAGACAATTTACTCCAGGACTGCCCCTTATACTACTAATGGACAGAGGCAGCTGAAAAATGCTTTATCCCATGTATCTGTCACCTCAAATTATCTATAGTATGATCCCAGTTATTCTCATTAAGGATAATATATAACTATCAACAGTGGGATCTCTAAGGCCAATCTATAACAAAATGGGTTTGTTTATTTTGAGCACAAAAAGGGAAACTGGCTAGGCCTAAAATGGTGTGCAAGGACAGCTAGCCTAGTACTTACCTATGTACCTAAGAGAAAAAAGGCATGCTGATAAATCTGAAAAATACAGCTTCAAAGATATTTGAAGATAAATATAGGCAAATACTTATCTGAAAAGTACGGCTTCAAAGATATTTGAAGATAAATATAGGCAAATAGATATCTGAAAAATATGGCTTCAAAGATATTTGAAGAAAATATAGGCAAATACCACCAGGTATAGTAAATTTAATAAGAAAAAGAATAAGATCACAAAAGTGAAATGTAATTAATAAAAAAAGGTTTAGCAATGTGTAAATTAAACAAATAGAAGTCAATTTGATAGATCAACTGTTAAGTGAAGGATTTTAGTTTGGGAATGCCATTACAGGCAACATTGCAACATGATGGGTCAATGAGGCCCCAGACAAAGGAGCAGCAAACAGAGAAGGAGGCGTATAAATAAGATATAACAGACTGTTCTGGAATCTTCTGTATGAAACTCACATGAACGTCCAATTAGAATTACAGAGCAAGGGAAGGAGCAGGAAACAGAGAGCAAAAAAGATACTCTCAGTTTAGAAGAGAATGATCCAAGGGAAGACCTACGTGAATTAACAGAAATGGACAGGCAAATTACGATAGATGAAAGAAAGAAATTACAGAAAAGTGAATGAGACACAAAATGTTAGACTGATAAAACTAATGAATGCAATAACTGGGACTGTTAATAGAACTTCATGTGATATAACAGAAATAAACATAATATACCTCTGTGTAGTTAAACTAATAACAGGGAACGTGTTACCACAAAAATGCAGAGAAACAAAGGAGAGAAAGGCAATATGTAGAATACCACCATGGAATTATCAAATATAGGAAACTATAGAGCACCTAAGATAAGAAGCAACACTGTTAAATGAATATAATATTACATTCATTTATCTGAATATACTAGTATATTCATTCATGTGACAAGCATTGGTGTCAGACCTATCTAGTTACATGATTACATCACGGGCGATATTTACAAAAGTCTGCTGTCAGTGTCAATATTAGCTTACATTGTACAATGTTTTTGGAATGGAGTCACATGCCAGTGTTGCATGCCAGAGTGGCATGGCATACTTTTCTTATGACTTACCGATTTTTTTGTCTCTGAATTTGGGACATGTGAGTTTTGCATGCTTATTAAAGGCTGATATGTCAGTAAATTAACAAGTGATGACAGAATCATGTCTGATAAGCTGGGTACTGCATACCATGTAATATATTGGAGTACCATAATAACAGTGTAGGATGGGCACACTACCCCAAACATGCCTTTCTAGTCATATCATCAATATATGAATATTAGGACATTGAGAATGTTGCATAATCATGACAAATGACAGTACGCTTGTTATTAATACACCTTTGTGTATTTTGATATGGGACATATAAATAAACTTTATGGGCAAGATCTGTTGACTATTATAGTATCATGACAAATGTACTGCATCGTGATATATATTCAAACATTTCACTTGTCCTGTCTCATATGTTTTGAGTTGTAATTGCATATCATGTACTCTCTTTACATTTATGTTGGTGCACATCTGACTGTGTTTTTTTACAGACAGGTTTAGCATATGACTGTGATGTACATTACACACCATTTTGTACATTAACATGGATTGGATTTATGCCTTACATCACAGATTTGGATAAGGTCATACAGTACTGTAACATTACATACTGTACATAATAGTTGCAACATGTAGATTGTGTAAGTTTGTATGACATTTTATTTGTTCATTGATTTTAGGTTGTTCCTGGATTGAACTTTGATAGATCATGGGACTTTTTGTGGGCTCACCGATCAGAGAGTGATGATGATGTGCCAGACCACTACCTGCTGAGTCATTCTCCAAGAACCAGGATGATGACCATGGCAGGGATGATGATGATGACTGTGATGACCCACCACTGGACCAGTAATCAAGGAGACTGAATCCTCACCACTGGCACCAGTGGGAGACGTACATTGGGAGGATAACAAGATACACACACAGTATTATCAGATGCTGCTCTCAGCATCAAGTGGAAGTTCACTTAAGAGCACACAGAGACCACAGTCTGTCTGGGGCTGGTTTCTCCCTCTTTCTCCAGATCCCCAGTAAGACTCCCCACTGGCACAGGTATAGAGTTGAGATCTCAGCTGAGTGGCCAAGCCAAGACCTCCAGCACTCTTTCTGTCCAACCAGTCCTTCATGTCCCTACCCAAGTAGCTGGTACATGCACACTCTTTGAGGTAGGATTTATATACACATACACACACACACACACACACACACACACACACACACACACACACACACACACATACACACAAGCGAGTGCACACACACACCTGGAAAAGGGTGGCATAGGTTTACTAGCTATGCCTCCTTTAACCCAGACTATAAGGTAGTTATCACTGCCACCAGCCAGCTCCTTATCAACTACTTTAAGGCCCTTAACAATGGGTGTCCAATCTTACTGCATAATGTTACTATTAATGTAAATGGTAGTTTGACCAGGAGCAAGGCTATTAGGAGTGGGCCACAGTGTCACCAAATAAATATGCAAGTACTCTCAGAACTTAAATATCTCTAGACAGATCAGCCACAATGAAAAGTTTAAATATATTTAATAATAAATAATAAAAGAACAACACAATACTAAATATATATTTACAGTGACATGACATCAGAGTTCAAAATCACAGGAAATATTTAAAAGAACTTTGCTAGGCAGTCTCAAATAAATAAAGAAAACATCTAAATTAAGCTTTGTTATATTCCTGACTGTATCTAAGAGGGTTACTATACCCTATTTAACTTACTTACAGAACAAGGCAGATGTGGTGAATGGATCTTATAGTTGTTGTCAGGTCCAAAACAGAATGTTGTGTCTCTCTCAGAGAGTTCTCAAATTAATATCTCCAATATTACTGATGGGCTAGCTTGCAGAATTACATCATTTCATTTAATGTCATCTGACTCCTAGTTTCCAGGCCCCAAAAAAAACATTGGTGGCAGCTGGTAGCATTTAGCATCTACCTGTAAAAATACATAGACAAGTGCTTTTCCTCAGCTCTTTGGCAAAGGCTGTAAGTCATAAAACAATAAAACGCTTCCAAGACAATACAGAAAATGTCTCAGCACAGACATTGTGTCTTCTTGCTGCCATAAATTAATTTAATTTCAGCTATGTTTCTGAAGTTTTGTTGGACTAAAGTTAACCTCCTGTATTACAGTTTCCACTGTTAAAATATATACATTTAAACAGTTACAATAGTGCATGTATATTTCTGTTCTATTCCAGTAAGGCACACTGTGGTTACATTTTAAGCACAAGCACTCTACAGAATATCTCTTCAGCACACGTCTGTATAAACCATCTGATATGACATACAGTTCTAATACATTTGTAACAAATGTATCTTATATAAATCATATTGATATTCACAAATGACATATAATTATTTACAAAATTCCAGATAGCTATACTGGCAGTATCCCCCTTTGTCACAACACAATGACAACAGATTAGGACCTGCAAGTCCCCACTTCTAGCATAGCAGGATTTGCAGCCATTTAGTACCTTGACAGTGCAAGGCAAAGAACTAGACATACCCACCCCCTGTCATGATGTCACTGCCAGGTGGCAGGGTTAAAATTTTAGGGTCAGGGTAGTGATGGCAGGATGGCTGAGGTGGTCAGCAATGCTGTTACAAACCTCTTGGAATCCCACCTATCCAGATGGGACATTGAATGTTATTTGTAATACTTGGATATGCCAATATATGTTTAATACTTTCCCTAAAGTTGTCTTTAATTACAGTTCACTAATCTGCTGAGGTCAGACCTGTCAACTGTCCTTATTTTATAGGGATACCCCTGATGTTTCTCAAAGTTTTTTATCATTCCTCTTAAAACTGGAAATCATTTTGAGAATTTCTGTCCCTAATTTGGAGACTTTTCCTTAGTTATTTTTTGCTTTGTTCCATGTTCTTTTGGTAAAAGTTCAGAGCTCTGACAGAAGTTTGTGAGAAATTCTGCTGGAAGAGTAAACAGGGGCTATGATATCATTGACTGAAGCATTCTTGCTACAAGATAAAGAACAAAAACAGGTCATTGAAGGTTATAAAAAGAAACATTGACTTGGGAAAGAAAAAGACACATGGCAGGATATTTATGAAGTCATCAACAAAATGGTCTGGATGGACAGATATAACTCGTAGAGGATACTGCTGCTCTGGAACAGGCTCCCCTTCCACATAAAACAAAGTTCATCCTTATCCATAGTCAAACACAACTTAGATTTATGGATGGAAAATATAAAACGTACCTCGGGAATGCCCCCATACCACTAATGGACAGAGGCAGCTCAAAAAGGGTTTATCCCATGTATTGGTCCCCTCAAATTATTTATGTTATGGTATGATCCCAATTATTGTCATTAGGGTAATATCATTATTGATCATGGGGTGGGTAATGCCAATCTATAACCAAATGGGATAGTGTATTTTGAGCACAAAAAGGGAAACTGGCTGGGTTTAAAATGACCTGCAAGGACAGCTAGCCTGGTACTTACCTATGAAGAGAAGAAAGGCATACTAATCAATATGAAAAATGCAGCTTCAAAAATATTTGAAGATAAATATAGGCAAATACATCCAGAGATGGTAAATTTAATAATAAAAAATAGATCACAAAAGTGAAATATAATTGGTAAAAAAGATTTAACAATGCAGAAATTAAACAAATAGAAATCAGTTTGATAGAGCAACTGTAAAGTGAAGGATTTTAGTTTGGAAATGCCAGTGCAGGCAATATTGCAATATAATGGGTCAATGAGGCCCTTGATGAAGGAACAGCAGCTGGAGAATGATGCATCTAAAGAAGAAATACCACACACTGTTCTGGAATCTTCTGGGGTCTATATTAGATCACCAAGTGCTTAAAAAAGCGAACAGTGATTAATCGACCCTATGTAAGCAAAAGCTTACAATTTTGAACTGTCAGAACAGAGATTTTTTTCCTAGGGAAAAAAATTGCTGTTCCAACAACAACCAAAAAAATTACATTACATTAAGTGGGGGGCTTCGCCCCCCCCCACACCCACGCACCCCCCTACTTAAATATGCCAACTCTGAGACCGCACTACAGTGCTGAAAACGGCAAAGTAACAAAGCGGCCAAGCAAATTCTTTCCAAGAGAAAGAATTCGCTTAAAAGCCGCTTCAATATTTTGCCGTTTCAGGCTTTTGAGTTCGACCAAGATGCATTCGAAAGAATGCGTCTTCGGTCTTCTAATAGGGAACCATCTTCTGTACAAAACTTGCATGAAAGTCCAGTTAGAATTTCACAGCAAGTGAAGGAGCCAGAAATAGAGAGCAAATAGGATACTCTCAGTTTAGAAGAGGACGATCTAAGGGAAGACCTGCTTGATTTAATAGAAATGGGTAGACATATTAAGATAGATGAAAGAAATTACAGAAAAGTGAATGAGACCCAAAATGCTAGACTGGTAAAACTAATGAGCTGGCAAGAGAAATTCATGTGATATAACAGAAATAAACACAATATACCTCTGTGCAGTTAAACTAATAACAGGTAAAGTGTTACCACAAAAATGGCGAGAAATAAAAGAGAGGAAGAGAACAAGTAAAACGCCGCCATGGAAGCGCTGAATGTAGGAAAGTATAAAGCAAATAAGACAAGAAGCATCACTGTTAGAAGACTATTATACCATATTCATTTAGAGTCTGCGATTAACATTGGTGTAAGGCCTATTTAGTTACATGATTACATCAGCGGCCATAGTTCCAATCATTTGCTGCCAGTGTCAATGTTTTGACACTTGTCCATCAGACCTATCGATTATTTACTTATGGACTCCTGGAATTTTCTTTCTAAAATTAAACAGAGTTGGTACAGTGGAAACTGTTGTTTTACCATCATTGATGTGATGGATCTATTTGCGTCTATACCCCATCAGAAGGGTTTACGTTTATTTTTTGAGGCTATTAAGGATCTTACTAATTTGAATAACACAATGGTTAATTTTGTTATGGCTATAATGGAAATTGTCTTAGAAAATATTCTTTTTCTTTTGAGGGAGAGTACTTTAAACAGACCAAAGGCATTGCAATGGGTGCCAGTTGTGCACCCATCTACGCCAATTTGGTCTTGTATGCTTGGGAAGCAAAACATGTTTTTAAAACTGGATTTACTAATGAGTGGGAAACTTATTTTTGGTACTTGGACAATATATTTATTTTATGGAAGAAGAGATCACATATTATTCAAGAATTGTTAGACTACTTGAATGAAGTTCTGCCTATGCTGAGACAATTTGTATCAGTTATGCATCCCGTTATGGTTACTTTTGTTAAGTCATGTGAGAGGGAGCTAGAGGAATATTTACAAAAGAGTAATAGGCATAAATATTACAATTTAAATAAACAACAAAGAATGGCTATTTCATTTAAGTAACAATAAATGTATTGTTATAAAACCTGCAGATAAAAGCAGGGCTATTGTAGTCCTGAGTAGAGAATATTACTGCAATGAAATACAAGTATTACTACAGGATGTCAATGTGCTTTGCCCTGTTTTACCAATTATGGTAAACAGATTTGTTCAGAAGGTGCATATGTATTTGGTTAATATGGAAAAAGCAGGATTACTGGATAATTCTTTGTTGAGTTTTCTATATATTGAACATTCCATGATTCCTATCTTTAAGGTTTTACCTAAAATTCATAAAGATTCCATGAAACCACCCCTTAGACCCATTGTTTTGGGGAGAGGGTGGGTCATGGAAAATATTTCTATATGGGTAGAACATATTTTGAGACCAGTTCTACAGAGTTTTCCTAGGATTTTGAAAGATACGGCTGAATTTTTGGAATCTTTGAGTGCCTATATACATGCTGACAATGATCCAGCATATATGTTTGTTACACTTGATGTAAAAATTCTCTTTACCGTCATCAACAATCAATATGGTATAAATGCTATTGGTAATACATTGGATGAAAACGTTGGTTTTGGCATTAATGCAAATACACGATTATGCACTCTTTTAAGGTTGGCACTTGGGAATAATATATTTTTATGCCAAGGTCAACAATGACAGGGCATTGCAATGGGCATGCCTTGTGCCAATTCATATGCCAATCTTGTCTTGGCATATTGGTAGGATTTAGTGATTTTTAATACAAATCATGAATGGAGAATTAAGTTGGGGTACTACAGCAGGTTTGTCGATGATGTGTTTTTCTTATGGAAAGGCACCTCGGCTGAACTGGACTCATTTATTTTCTACTTAGAATCGACAACTGATTTTTTTTAGATTTTCTGTGAACTATTTATATACTGACATCGACTATTTAGATGTTCATATTAAGAAGAATGAAAATCCATGTAAAACCCCATTCTACACTGAAAAAAAAAAAAAAACAGGTGACCTGTATAAACACCCAATAGGTATCGATAAATGGTACCATGTGTGGCATATGCACATTATCTTTTAATAATCTTAGAACACGGCATCAGAGTCATTTTCAAATATTGATTTTGATACATTTACTGATTAGATTATTGCTAACTGTGAACTGAGTGGTAACTCAGTGAGCATTTCTCTGTGTTTCTGTTTTTCAGATTTGAAAGAATTGTAAATCACAACGCTGATGTCAAGTAGATTGCAACATGTCCATGCGCCCAGTTGGACTGAGGAAGAGATGACCCAAATGTTGACAGTCTATGCTGGACTGGATGAGAGGATGAGAGCCAGGCCCAGGGACTTTGCTATGATCAACATGTGTAACCAGATCATGAGGGAGCACCGACAGAGGATGGGGATCTTCCACACTGGAGTACAAGTTCATCACCGCTATGATGACCTGCATAGGAGGGACACAGCCGAGCTTTGAAGGATGTTTGACAAGGTGCAAAGGCAGCCTGTAGATCATTACAGAAACTATCAATATTCTACATGTTCTTTAGTATTCCTACAGATTTTACAGATATTTATTTGACACACACACACACACACACACACACACACACACACACACAC
Organism: Protopterus annectens; assembly: GCF_019279795.1. NCBI lineage: Eukaryota > Metazoa > Chordata > Ceratodontiformes > Protopteridae > Protopterus > Protopterus annectens. The sequence goes on along the minus strand of NC_056737.1, from coordinate 1,080,441,288 downwards.
ACACACACACACACACACACACACACACACACACACACACACACACACACACACACACACACACACACACACACACACACACACACACACACACACACACACACACACACACAACACACACACACACACACACACACACACACACACACACACACACACACACATACACGCACACACACACACGCGCACACACATACATAACACACACAACATATATATATATATATATATATATATATATATATATATATATATATATATATATATATATATATATATATATATATATATATATATAAAAATATCTACAGCAAAAAAAACAATATAGGCACTCCAAACTATAGGCCCCCACAGCTTTCCAAACAGCGGCAATGGGCCACCTTTGATGGCCACCACTGATTAAAACGCTTTTCTACACTGATGGCCTAATTTTGGCTCGTGTTGCCCCCAAATTAAAAACCTGAATTATGCCTGCCTATGGAGTGCGTGCGTGAGGTTATATATATATATATATATATATATATATATATATATATATATATATATATATATATATATATATATATATATATATATATATGTGCGTGTGTGTGTGTGTATATTATATATATATATATATATATATATATATATATATATATATATATATATATATATATATCATATAAAGTTTTTATAAACATGTTTTAGCTGCTGTGTAAATTAGCTCATGTGAATAATTCAGTGGATTTTGTACTCCCTGTCCTCTTGACTATAGGTTTGATACACATGTTGTCATTTTAGCTAATAATTAATAACAACAACTATGTCTTTGGAAGTTATGCATATGTTTCACAACATTTAAATACATAATTTCACATAGTCACTGTCTTCATACATCACTGAAGCCTATAGCACCTAGGCCATGGATTGCATTTCCTAGTTTTCCATCATAGTCCCACTGTATCACCTACTGGACCATTACAAAGTGGAAGACAAACACATATGTAACTTACATCATTCTTCCTACACAAGTACACAGATACATTTAATTAATGCATAAATTAATGCCTATAACATTGGTTAAACATCTTTGGTTATGTTTGTGTCGCTAGCGTTTGAATTTGTCCTGACTATGTGAGGTATAAAAATTGTATGCATTTTTTGTATTCTGCCATCCATTGCAGGATTTCTAATAAATAGCTGCAGTAACTGATGTCTACAATGAAAGCCTAGTACAATTTAACTTAGCCAGTAAAACAACTGGCCAGTATGTTTGTGAAACATGTTACCTTGGTTAACTTCACCCATAACATTTTTTCAGAAATCATATTACAATAGTTTTTATTACATTTTATGTTGTGCATGATAACAACTCACTGATCTAGTTTTTCTAGGAATAATACTGTAATCCATAAAGGCCTAACAACATCAGTTGTTGAACGACAGTGTTTAAAGAGCAGTACCTGTTTGTGAGTAACATGTGCTGAGTGTTAGTTCAATTTCTAAGGATGCAGGCCAGCATGTCTATATTTTGTGTGCTGTGTGTTAAAGTCTTGAAAGGGGACACATATGTCTTAAAAGGTTATACTGATGTCATATACCCATAGCATTCTTATAGCAAAACATTTTACACTTATTAATTTATAATTTGAGAGTTGTTGCAAATAACTCCGTTATTTGCTGAATTACTACTGATATAGCTGCAATCCATAACATTCTGTTAACATCAGCTGTTTAACAGTGGTGCTAATACATCTTGATAAATCCTGTTATACGTCTGAGAAATTTAGTAGGTTAATATTGTATTCTGTTTACAATGCTGTAAAGTACTCCTTTGTCATAAAATACTGAAGTCAGTTTTACAACAGACTCAAACTATAATTTTGAGGGGCTGCAATGGACCCATTAACAGTTACAATGAAGGGCAGGGACGATGTATGTCTTTAACTAGTGATGTACAATTTAACAAGGAATAATGGCCCTCACACATACCTTTCTGTGTCCATAATGTACAGCAACATGTATGGTTCTGTTCACACAAGCTGGATCTTACAAGACACTGTCACACTGTATGAAGAATGGATTATCTCGATTACTGCCAGTTTCTCAGAACACAGTTCTGACATGAATGTAATCTGAAAACCGTTTAGCTACATTAGCAGCCTATGTTCGCAGTTTGCAATCCTAAACCAAGATCATTCGTAGCAGACCTTCCCTCATCAGGATGATATCATCACATTAACTCTTTTCACTACCTGGAAAAAAAGCTTTTTGCAGTTAAGGTGCGTTAGGTAGGCAGATAGGTCTCAAGTTCAGAGTTTGGATGTAGGTGCGTCTGCAGGTTTGAATCTCATATCCTCCAATATGTACTCTAAGATGCTAACACATAGGTTCCTAGGAGGTTACTAGGCTAATGGCCCTAGAGCATTTACAAGCCTAGCCATGTTATACCTGAGTTACCCTAATTTACCATGGTTAGATGGTCATTCTTCGCAGAGTAAGTCTATGATCAGCACAGAATGCCATTGCCCATGAGGGACACAGGTGACACCCCCAAGGTGAATTGATGGTGTCTCATCCAGTTGTCTAGGTTGCACTTCAAGAGCATCAGTGAGGAGTCTGCTTCATGTGAATTGGAAGTTTATTCCAGAGGAGTGGCAATTTCTGGGAGATATAGATGTCTCTCCAGCATGTTCTGTTAATTTCATAAGCTAGGTTAACATCCCTGAAGCAAATTACTCTTGTCCCATTTAATTTGTGTATGTGCAGCATTTGCATTAGTGCAGGGTCAGAGACTGCACAAGTTGCCTTTCAGCAGCTTGTAAGATACAAAGTACAATGACAGGGCTTTCAGTCTATCCATTTAAGTCATGTTTTGGAGGTCACAGATTTTCTTGGTAAAAAACCTCTGTGATCTCTCCAGTTGCTGTAGGTGACTGGTAAAGTATATGCAAAAGAGAGCATTGTACTCTGTTAGTGGTCTGATGAGAGTCGAATCCAGAGGAGTTATAACATCCTTCAAGCTGGATGTGATGCCCTTACTTATGAGACACACAACATAGAAGGCTTTCCTTACCACTGTGCAGATATGGTAATTGAAGTTTAGATTGCTATCAACCTGTGTAACCAAATCTCACACCACTGGGTTTGAGCTTAGGTGGGTGCTGTCAGTATTGTAGTCAGCAGGGAATTCCAATCTGTCAAAGGGATAATAATGCACTTTTTGCTTTTAGTTTCAGTCCGTGGCTTGTGTAATATGTTAACATCTTTGGTGGACTCAGTGATTGCACCCAGTTTGCAATAATCAGTGAACTTGGTAAGCAACAGGCTACCTACTTTAGCCTGGACTCCCAAGAAATAGATTCCAAACTGTAAAAGGCCCAGCACAGATCTTTGAGGTATGCCACTGGTAACTGGTCTACTGATAGAGGTGGAATCCCCAACTTTGACAGTATGCATTCTGTCAGCTACCCATCTAGTAATGTAAGGGTTAATCCCCAGCTGGGAGAGTTTCTCAATGATACCTGAGTGGGGGATTGTGTCAAAAGCCTTGCCTAAGTCAAGATAGGTGGTATGCACTGTTTTGCATTCATCCAGGACTTTGGTGACATTTTCAAAGAATTCCACCAGGTTTACTAAGCATGTTCTACCCTTAACAAAACCAAACTGGGTTGAGTCAAAAGTATGAAGGTTGCTTATGTCTTTGTTAATGCGGTCCATGATGATTCTTTCCATGGCCTTGCAGATGAGGCTGTTGATGGGCCCCCTTTGTGCAAGGCGATAACTGTTGCTGTTCTTCACTCTGCTGTAACAAAGCCAGTACTCAGGCTGTGGTTAAAGAGTGTGTCAAGTGGTTCCAGTAGATCTTGTTTTGGATTCTTTAGTAAACAGCCTGGGATATTATCTGGTCCCATAGAGGCTGTTTTTGGCATTGGAGAGCACAGATATGACCTGACCTCTAGAGATACTAGACAGAGGACTACTCTCAGGCATGCTTTGGGGTATGGCTGGTGGGGACAGGGGAATGAATTTTGTGCGAAATCTGTCAACTGGCAGGTTGGCAATATCCTCAGGTTCAGTATTAGTGGTAGCATCCACTACAAGTTCAGCACATAGCTGGGCATTCCCTTTTAGGTTTTGGATATAGCTAAAGAATGCCTTATAATTATCCTTAGCTTTGGTTGCTAGTTTAGCTTTGTAATTAGCTTTAGAAGACTTTACAAGATATCTGATTTGCTTGTTCAAGCTGTGGAGGGTATTCTTCCTGTTTTGAGTCAATTCCTTCTTTTGTTAGATATCCGTTTCTTTCTTTTGTTGTATAACCTATTTATACTTCAGGTCCACCAGTGTGGATTATCTTTTTGTGAGGACATGGTTTTGATCCAGTCAGGTACAGCCAAGTATATACGATTGTTTATTTGTTTATGCAGGACATTTGTGTATACCTCTGCATAGTAGTCATTGTTGATTGTGTTAGCAGGGGGGGTTAAAACTGTTTATACCATTCCTTAATAGGCTGTAGTTTGCTTTGGAGACATTTTTTCATTTTTTTTTTTACTCCTGTGGGGGAGTCAGGTCCGATCATTACTTCAGACGAGACTGATTTATGGTCTGACCTTACAAGGGAGGGCAATACAAAGGTGGTAGTGCGGTGACCCCCCCTCCATGTTGGTGAATGCTAAGTCTAGGACATTTGAGCCCCTTGTGGGGATGCAGACTATCTGTTCCAGAGAATTTGTATTGACAAAGTCCAGGAATCTCAGGGTGAGCATGTTTGTGCTCGTGTGTCACTCAGTCCATGGAAGGACAGTTGGAATCACCCATGATGTGGAAATGGTGCAGTTTAATTAGTATAAACCAAGAACCATGCAGAAAAAAAAACACTGAGTATCCAAACTAGTAAAATCAAGAATTTTAATAAAAAGATTGAGAGCTTTCATCTCTCTATGTAGACCTAGGATCATAGGAGGTTACTAGGCTATCGACCTGGTAGTCATTTCAAGCCTAGCCATTTCATCCCAGTCTAATACCATAGATACTCTAGTCAATACCCAGGACTGTATTTAGTAATGACTGCTCATGTCCAGGAGGGTTGTGAGCGCTATCCCCGGTAAGAATTTACGGTGCCACATCCACTAGTCCAGGTTCCTTTTAAACAGTGTTATAGAGGTGCTCTGTTTCACATGAATTGGAAGCCTATTCCAAAGATGTGACAGTTGCTGGGAGACAAGTCTGTCTCTCCAGCACATCCTATTCAAGAAGCAGGCCATATTTAGGTCCCTGGAACAAGTAGCTGTAGTCCCATTTAATTTACAGACGTGCAGCCAATTCAGTAGGTTTGCATTGGACATTGCTCTGTATGTTCTGTAAGCCAGGCATGAGTCTTCCCTAAGAAGTCTATATGATACTGAGCATATAGCGTCAGAGACTTTAGTCGGTCTGTGTAAGGCACATGCCATAGTCCCTTGCATGAGTCTTCCCTAAGAAGCCTATATGATACTGAGCATAGTGTCAGAGACTTTAGTCGGTCTGTGTAAGGCACATGCTGGAGTCCCTTGCATGAGTCTTCCCTAAGAAGCCTATATGATACTAAGCATAATGTCAGAGACTTTAGTCGGTCTGTGTAAGGCACATGTTGGAGTCCCTTGCATGAGTCTTCCCTAAGAAGCCTATATGATACTGAGCATAGTGTCAGAGACTTTAGTCGGTCTGTGTAAGGCACATGCCGGAGTCCTTTGATCTTCTTAGTTAGAAACATCTGAGGTCTCTCCAATTGTTGCAGGTGCTTTGTATGGTATATGCCAAAAGGGGCATTATACTCGGTTATGGGCCTGATTTGTGATGAGTATAGAGGCATTATAACCTCCTTTGCTCTAGAGGTGATGCCTTGGCTAATTAAGTGTGCTACATAAAAAGCCTTCCTTACTACAGTAGACACATGGTGGTCAAAGTTAAGGTCACAGTCTACTTGTGATCCCAGATTCAGTTTGAGGCCATGACTAAGATACCACTTGTTGGTCTGCATAAGACTCTCCTAAAGAATACTGGCATCATTTAGGGATTCAATATCTGTACCCAATATGCAGTCATCCGCAAACTTGGTCAGCCACAGACCCTTAGTTTTGGCCTGAACTTCTGAGAAGTATATACCAAACAGTAGGGGGCCCAGCACTGACCCTTGTGGCATCTTGATGGGGATGGGTCTGCTGGTTGATGTGGAGTCACCCACTTTGAAAGTGTGTGACCTGTTTGTGAGTCATTTGGCAACCCATCTTACAACAAAGGGGTTTACATTCAGTTTGCTAAGTTTATTGGTAATGCTTGAGTGTAGGATTGTGTCAAAGGCCTTTGCCAAGTCGAGTTATGCTGTGTGCACAGATCTGCCCTCGTCAATGGCCCTGGTCACATTTTTTAAGATAACCACCAGGTTTAACAGGCAGAATCTGCCCTTCATGAAGCCAAATTGGGTTGGATCCAGGGTTTGGAGGTCACCTACATCTTTATTTATGAGGTTCCATGGCTTTACAGATGAGTTAGTCAGACATATGGGTCTGTAATTCCCTGGGTCTGTTGCTAAGCCACCTTTGTGGAGGGGAATTACTGTTGCTGTACTCCATTCTGCGGGAACAAAGCCTGTGGTTAGACTATGATTGAAAAGGGTTCTTAATGGTGATGCTAGTTCATGTTTTAGTTTGTTTAGAAGACAGCCTGGAATGCTGTATGGTCCCATTGAGGCTGTGTTTTTTGCCTTAGACAAGGCTTTAATGACCTGCTCTTCAGATATTTAGGGTGAGGAGGGAATTGGGGGCAAGGTTTGTGATAAGTATGGAGGGGATAAGGGAGTGAAATTTTCACAAAATCTGTCCACTAGCAGGTTTGCTATCTCTGCAGGATCAGTGTGTGTGATACTGTTATTCACTACTTTGGCACATGCTTGGGTCCTACCTTTTAGGATATGTATGTAGCTGTAAAAGGAAGGGAATGTAAGGAAGGCAGCAGTGGTGCAGCGGTTAGCGTTGTTGCCTCACAGCAAGAGGTCCTTTAGTTCGATTCTCAGCTGGAATTCCTTCTGTGTGGAGGATGCATGTCCTCCCTGTGGCTGCGTAAATGATAAAGACATGCAGGTAGGTGCATGTAGGTGCCTTACGTGAAGGCTGGGAATCGGGCTGGCACCTTGGCACCATAAAAATTCACTGCCATCATTAGTGAACCAGAGTTGCGCTGTGGCAACCTCTAACCAGGAAATCTTAAAAGACATTGCTATGTAGCTGTAAAAGGCCTTATGGTTATCCTTGGCTGTGATTGCTAAGTTTTTCTTCAAAATTACACTTAGAAGATTTGACATGTTATCTTATTTGCCTGTTGAGGCTGAGGAAGGTGCTTTTCCATTGTTGGGGCCTCATCTTAGTTTTCTTAGACAGCACATTTTTGCATTTGTTGTAAAGTTTGTTCTTCAGAATAACCATAAAACCAATCATTAGTTCTTTTATACTATGCTTCCAGCATTTCCATTGAATAATTAAGAACTTTTGAATCATTGCTTAAATTTTTTAAGAATAAGGATGTAAAAAACACACGTACATGCAACTTTGTAAGTCTATTTATTACCCAGTGAATAAAACTTACTTTGCTTAAAAAATATAGGTATATAAAATAAAATAAATTATAAATTTTCATCCTTCATATTCAAAACTAGTGATATAAAAACATATTCTTTAAGAGCTGGGGGAGAGCAGCACACAATCTGAGCTGCCACATAAGCTTTCTATTGTACAGCCATCCGTTCCAGTCTCCACCTTTGTTACTAATGTTTAGTTTCTGCGAAATGCAAAAGGAAATGTTTTTAAAACGATTACAACTGGTAGTGTTTATATAAGAGATTATTCTCTTTCTGTTAGTAATGTCATACAGATTTTCACAAATGCGTGCCTTAAACACATGCTCTGTTTTCCATGGGAAGTTGTCACACACAGCCAAATATACCAGTGTAAAGGTGGAACAATTTCCTTTGCCAAATGTTATTCTGCTTTTAAGGACGTTGTCTAACACCAGGGTTTTTGTGTTAACAATATATGCACACTGTTTACAGCTTCCACAGGTTGAAGTACCACAAACCAAAGGTGTTCTTTCTGGTATTTTATTTTCAAATAGCTGTTTAAAGTTCTTCCCAGTTTTGGTAATGATTGTGGGTTCAGCCCCCACCTTGCTATACACATCTGTGTTTACTCTAAACATTTTCCAACTCCTTGTTACTTTTTCCCGTATCTCTTTAGGAAATTGATTATGTTGTATAATAAGTACTTTTTTGTATTTAGCCCCCTGTTTTCCATTGGATGATTTATCCAAACCGAGACCTAATAGCAGCTTGTACTTGCCCCCCATTCATTAAAACCTTCTTTGATCAGGCCTTTGACTAAACTCGTGGGGTAACCTCTCACTAAAACCATTTCTTTCAGTTGGACTAGTTCATCCCATACTTCCTCACATTGTGAGGTCGTTCTTCCTATTCTAATTGCCTGACCTGTAACTAAGTTTGTTTTTTTTTTTGAGTGTAGGGGTGGCTGCTTATAAAATGTAAGTATGCATTGCAGAATCTCTCTTTCCTATAAACATTGCATTTAAATCCATTGGCTGAATGAGAAATATGAGTATCTAAGAAATTTATACTCACCCTGCTCCAACTATAGGTGAATTATAATAATTCTTTGGTGCTGTTCAGATATTCCATAAAAGAATGTATCTCTGCTTTTGTACCAACCCATAAAATAAAGATGTCATCCAAAAATCTTAAATAGAGGGGGAGAGTCTTAGAATATCCATCATTAAGCACATATCTATTTTCCCATCCTGCTAGGACTATATTGGCATAAGCCAGGGAGCAAGGTGTGCTCATTGCTACACCACTTATCTGTTGGAAGAACGCTCCCTCAAAAAGTTCCACTACTAAAGATACTTTATAATTGGATAGAGAGGAGTATGTGGTAAGAGTTTCATGAAACAGCACCAGTCCTTCATGTTTGGGTATGACAGAAAATAAATCAGTAACATAAATGGTCAAGAATATCAGTTCTTTCTTCCAAATACTATTCTTTAAGTGTCCCAGGAAGTCCCATGAATCTTTTACAAGGTGATGGGTTGTTTCAACAACATGCTTTACTTAGTTATTGACCAAAATTGCAAGGGGTTAAGGTTTTGACCCTTTTGCTGAAACAACTGGCCTGGTTGGGGGGAGGGGTTCTATCATGTTCTTATGAATTTTCGGAATACAGACAATAACAGGAATGATAATAGAAACTTGTAGGCCTCTACTTCAATTCTCTGGTCCAACACATATTCTTCTAGGTACAAGTCAGTTCCTTGATATGTAATATTTATTTGATTTCTGGATACAGGGGTGTAGTTAGATGTATCGCGCAGAATATTTAGTAACAAGATAGAATAATCTTGTGCATCAGACATGACTATTGCACCCCCCCCCCAATCAGGTTTCATAATGTGTATTTTCTTAACTTTTATAATTGCATCCAAAAGAACTTTCTCTTCACTAGTAAGATTGCTTACAACCCATTTTTATTCAGAATGCATCTTATAAATATCCTCCATTACTGCACTTTCAAAAACTTGTATGATGGGGTGAAGTGGAGGGTTGAATATACTGTGTTTCCTAAGACCATTGCTATTATGATCTGTAACAGGAGCTTCATTTTAATCTTTCTCCTGAAAAGTCTGTTAAAGTTCAATTTCCTAGTATATAGCTTAAGCTCTACTATAGAATCTGCAATGTCCACAGCTCTAGTAGGCAGAAACTTGAAGCCTTTAAGGAATAAAGTAAAATGGTCTGTGGTAATGGGAGTGTTAGTGTAATTACAGATGTTAAAACCATCGAATGATAAAGTAATGCCATTATTTCCTGTAGTTATTTTCTCCTCTCCCCCCCCCATTTCTGATACTTCTATGGGGGAGTGGTGTAGTTGTTGGAAATGCTGTCCTGAATATATCTCCCTGTTTCGATCAACTTGCTAGTCTCTTTGACCATCTTGGCATCTGAAAATACGGGGGTCACTGGGGATATATCTACCACTTCTATATCTCTGTTGTACCTCTCACTAAGTGGGAGTGGATTGTTGGGGAAGGGACATAGGTACGTGTGGGGAGGTAAGTTGGGTAGGAGAGGATACAATAGCAGACAGACAAGATAACAGACAGTGTCAGTGTGTGACACATGAGGAGGGTAAACACCTTGGATGGAGAGAGTGTTGTGGAATGAGAGACGCATGTGCCTCCAGACAGCAGCAACATGACTGACATCCCCACCCATGGGCAGTCAACACTGCTCCTTCACTGCCCTGAAGTTGGCTGTACTGAAGGCTGGGAGCCAGGGCCAGCCTGCCCCACCATGTTGGCTAGTGTGCCCTCAATCTGCCACAGGTGATGTTCATAGGCATGATGAACGATCCTGCACACCATGACCGGCAGTTGTTGTTGGGTGACTACAGCTCCTCTACCACAGCTCCCAGGGGAAGGCCGAGCCCTGTCCCCTGGGGCGGTTCCACCCGATGCCACAGATGGTGCAGCAGCAGCAGAGGGGACACAACCGGCTTGGGTCCCAGACATGTCTGGACCCATTGCCATGGCCACTTGAGGCAAGGTAGGTGGATCACCAGGAACTGGTCTACCTTGACGTGCTGTGATGATAGAGGTATACAATAAGTATAGGTTAGTTATGAACACAACATTGTTAGTAATAACAGCATGCCAGAACAGTGGAAATCTCCCAAGTACATATCAATGCATATTATGTGAAACACAACAATAAATAACAGAACAGTCAGTATTTTAACTGTATGCCAGTAACAGTTACAGCATAAGGCCAACAAAATAGGTAATTCAACAAGATATGTTAATATGCAACCATTATATTACATAACAATAATAAACACATGCCCCAAAATAAAGTTTAATGTAATAACATTTGCTAATAGTAAACCATAACTAGTGAATAACAATAATAAATTTATGAAGATAAGTGGTGGGGAGAGAGAGAGAAAAACAGTCCATTAGTACCATTATAGACTATTTACTTGACCACAGTGCTACCATCTACTCTACAGGTCTTTCCTTTCTTTATGTGTACCACTCCCCTATAGCTGCTGTAGCATGTACATACCTCTCAAGCTATTTGCATGGGACAGTATGGGCCAAGCAGTAAGAACTGCAGGTACACATCTACACAGAATAGTTGCACATCAGGTGAACCTATATAACTACCAAGGTGTACTGTGGGCTGATGTAGTGATACTTTGCTATTTAGGTAATCATGTCAGTGATAAACCTGTAACAGAGGGATTATGCACTACTAATTACATAACATGACAGAGTGACACTTGAGAGACATGTATGTCTACAGTAGAGAAACTAAACAACTATCATGGCTTGCTTGGCAGGCATGGGGATAGAACCCAATAGCAGTGACTGCAGAGGACATCTGTGTGTCATGTATGAATCGGCTGCACAAACTTTTTAACAGACACCCCAGGCATACAGCCAAAGCAATAATACACATTATTTATTTAATTTTATTTTATTGTTATAATGTTTATTTCCTTTATTTTATGCTGTATTTTCACATTTTTGCTAGTGATTCTAACAGTCTGTAACATCTAAAGACACAATTATTTACTCATAATATGGACTACCTCACCCACTTACCTGTAGTTCCTGTGGAGAGAGAAGCTGTAAACATTATGTGACTGATACTGTAATATTTATTGCTGCATAACACTGGATTTGAACCCTGGTCTGTCTGTCTGGGAAAATGTACTACATACAGAGTGTTTAACAAGCTGAACTACTGCTGATTACTGATGGCAGATATTTGCCTAGAGCTCATCTGGAACCAATATATGACCTGGTAGTAGTACTACAGTTTTACACAAGACTGCAGTGACAGTAGAACACACATGTATGAACTACAAGCATGACATACATAGTAGGTAATCTATACATTACTATATAGACTACAGGTATACACAATATATTGTTAGTGGGTTGAAATATCTGTGGAGTCAACAAACAATATCAGATCATGGAGTAGGCTATCTCACCTGTATACCTTGCTACCTGCTGTTTGTGGATGTCAGAGCATTATGTGAACAATATTGGCCTAGAATCAGCCCTGACTAGTACTATTTCTGTTAAAAATTTGGCAGACATTATATTTGCAGCCTACAGCTCTTACACTGTTATACTTGACTGCAGCACTGTACCTCACAGCCTGAATGCATATAGCTGAAATGCAATGGTTAACACAAGACAATCCTGATGAACACAATTTACCTTGGTGTTATTGGTGTTGGTTTATGTGCTATTGTAGAACAGTTGCCATAATTCATTTTGTGCAATAATTCTTGCAAAACAGCTTTGAATCTACACTTATTTCACAACAGACTTTATTGGATATACCATCATACAGTTACTGGTATTGTTTAGTGTTTTTATTGCAGAACAGTTGTCATCATGCAGTACAGTTGTAATTATGCATATACTTTATTACAGTTAATGCTTTTAGTCTTTCCTGCTTATTGCACTACAGTTGGCAGTATTCACTTATTGCAGTACAGCTATAAGTCCAAATTCATTGCAATACAATCTTTATTGTATATACCCAGTTGCAGTCAATGCTTAATTTGTTCTTGCTTATTTGACTATAAATAGCATAATACATCTGTACTCCCCACACTCACAGCACAACCTGGCTAAGTGCCCGGCATGCGGCTCAATATTGCAAGCTCTCTCCTCTGCAGCTGTTGGTAGAGAAGCACACCATTATGCATACCAGTAGAGCGGACATTCAGTTTAGATATTGGTCAAACAAAGGCACAATTACTTACAGATTTGTGGGGCATTCCCTGCCCAAGATTCTCAGACCCAGGTGTCCAAGAGAACCCCCTTTCAATGCTTTACATTGTCATGGTGGTAGTGAAGAACCTGCTCACCTGTGCGGGGAATACCTGCTACACTGGTGAGTTCATGTGCCACCCGGTCCCAGGCCTCCGCCTTGTATTCTGAGCCCTGGAACCCTTCCTGTAGCAGTCAGTCATTGTGTTTTTTTACCAGGAGTCCAACAACCCTGGACTCCTGAATGCCCCAACGATGCACCCGGAAGCATGCAACCTCAAAACACCTGCCATAGTCCCTTCAAAGTCAGAACTCCAACAGATTACACTGTATTCCTGCCTAGTGAGCTTAATATAGCCTGTTTTCCTGCCCTTAAATGCCACTGGGCAACATTTAAAAAAGTGCCACATCACTTAGCACCATGCAAACCTGATGAGCTCAGCCAGGCATCAAGAAAACACACAGAACCCCCATGCTTAGCAGTGCTTAACAGTGCATAAACCAGCCAAGTGGAGCCAAGCAGTGCATAAACATTTTCAGCCGTTATTATGTTTATGCAGTGCTTACCAGGTCTTAGCAGAGCTTAGCTGAGCACAGCGGGCCTGAATTTAAAAATAATTGGCATAATTTGCATTTTGAAAATAAATGCTTATTTTCCCTTCCATATATTCAAACCCTGCACTTAATGCACATGAGGCCATAACTGTACCCATTTAGCTATGTGGGTATATGGAATTCTGCTATATCTTTACATATACCTCTGAACTACCTATAAGCACTGCTGAGCACCACACCACACCCTGCAAACCCGCTCAGCTACACTTAAACATGACATTTAAATAAATAATTAAATGCATCCGGTTTCTATTTTTAAATGTCTGGCAGGTGTCTCTGCACCACTTAGCATTGCTGTGATCTGTGCCACACCGCACAAACATGCTTTTTAAAAAAAATGTAAAAGAAGTTAAATTACATTGCTATAATACAATTGGACAGTGCAGGGACTATGTTACTCATCTGTAGAAACAGTTAGCACCACACCCCTTACACTGATTCAGTAACCGTGTTCCACAGCTCTCCCTCTGCAACGCACCATGATTAATATTCATGGTGTGCTGCCGAGGTGGAACCATGTACACAGACATGATAACATTCCATGTAGGCTCTACACTATGCCTACATGGATTTTATTAAATCTTGGGATATGTCTAGCTTCTTATAGGCAATACTGAGATGATTCCTAGGTAGCTCCTCACAATTGTCAGAGAATAAAATAGGTTCCATTCTATTTCTATAATCTAAGGTATCCATTGCCACTAAACCCCCAGTCTTGTCTTGCTTCATCAGTTTTAAGCTCTTAGTTCTACTCATTGAGCAGCCTCCATTTATCACACGTTAAATTAAAATGTTTATATCGGTGGAGTTTGTTAAGTAAACATCTAATGCCTCATTTAGAGGTGCTGGATGCTGTTAAAGACTGGGGGGGGGTGGAGGGTGAGAGGAGCATTTAGTGATCTAAAAAGGGCAATTTTTTAAAACTATTTACTATCACAACATAAGTTCATTTGGAGGACATTTTAAGCTTAGCCAGTTTCCCTTCTGGTACTTGAATTAACATTTCCTGATTGGTCTTACTGATCCAATGGCTGATAATTGTATATTAGCACTAGTGAGAATAAATGTGATCATACTGTAGATAATTTGAAGGGACCCATGTAAGGGATGCAGCATTTAGGAACTGCCTCTATCCATTAGTGCATGGGGGCAATCCTGGAGTACATTTTCTATTACCCATCCTAGATCCAAGTTCTATTTGAATATGGACAGGGATGAGCTTTGTTTTACTTGAATGGATAGTCTGTTCTGGAACAGTGGTAGCCTCTGTGATATATATATATATATATATATATATATATATATATATATATATATATATATACAGATCTCTCTACAGCATTCAGTTTAGATACCTGGACTGAGTATTTTTGATGCCATTTGACTTGCTGATGTTCAGTAGGTCCATTTGTATTTGGTTGGAGGATGCCTTGTATGCCAGACATGTCACCTGTAAGCACTCTGTAGGATACTGAGTATAGTGATAAATCTTTGAGGTGGTCCATGCAAGATCTGTTGTTTAGGACTTGTATCCTTTTAGTAAGGTATTTCTGTGGGTATTCCAATTGTTGCATGGGTCTGGACAGATATATGCCAAAGTGGGCATTATACAAAATGATTGACCTAATGAGGGCTTTGTAAAGGGGGGGCAATAACATCTCTAGATCTAGTCATAATCAATTTGTTTATAAGCTGTGCAATATAGAAAGACTTTATTATGACTCTGGGCACATACTGGTCAAAAGTTAGGTCACTGTACACACAAGTTCCCAAATGCCAAAGAACTTGGCCATTTCTCAGGGGGCGTTGTCAATTTGGCAGTTCCCTAGAGTAGATGACTTCCCAAAGGATATGATAATGTATTTCTTGGAGTTTAGTTTCAATTCATGATTCTGGCACCAGTTATTGTTTGGGACAAACCTTCCTGCGTGATGGTTAAATCATTTGCGGATTCAATAACTGCTCCTAGCTTGCAGTCATCTCAAACTTAGTCGGCCAAAGCCCTTTGGTATTTCCTTTTAGTTTTGAGATGTATATGCCAAACAGAAAAAGTCTCATCACTGAACCCTGGGGGACTCCATTGGTGACTGGCCTCTTCCCCTATTTTGATCTCCTGCATCCTGTGTGCAAGCATACATGTATGCATTCTTTAATTCACCTTCCTGATTGTAGCAACCTGATTGTATTAAATTGTATTCCTTCTATAATACAGCACCATTTGTTAGAATGTGTTTTAAATTTGTAGTTTGGAACAGTCTTCTAGTAAGCAATGAAACACAATGTATGAACCAATATTGACAAAACTACCCATTTCAGAAAATTTCAACCATAAAAGGCCACTCAAACTTCTGTCATTACAATCCACCAATATCAGTAAATATGCAATATCCTTGCAGAAGTAAGTCATCTAAATAATTCCACATTAAAGGGATCTGTAGCTAATGAAGAGGCTGCCTCTAGCAAACAATTTTATATTTCATTGTTTCATCTACAAATAAAGTGCCTGTTACCCTTGAAGAATAAATTGCCTGTGCTACATTAAAAAAATGATAAGCTACTAATTTTACAATGGGGAATAGATGGCAAACTGATAACAGAAACATAGTTACTAGGTAACTCCTCCAAAGGAGTAAACTCATAGGATTGCAGCATCTACTCCCTTTAAAGTACAACACAGTACAGTATCAGTGATCCATCTGCATACTGTGGGAGTAGAACCCACAGCCTTCTGCATAAAAAAGGCAAGTATACTACCTGTTGCGCTACTAACAATACAAATAACTTAGCATAAGTCGCACTAAACTTCTTTCCCTGAAGCTCTCAGCTCCTTGTAAAATCCACTTGACACTCAACTAAATTTCTCAAGTTCTCAGCACAAGAAATCTGGAAAAAGCCAGAATTTATTGGGGGGGGGGGTGAAGGCCCAAAACTAGGGACACATTTTAAATATTGCTTGTATAATCTTAGAAAGTTGCTAAAATAAAGTGTTATGTGTTACCATGTATTTCCTGAAAGATAGGAAGACTGAAAACTAAAGGGCTATCATTGTTTAGTGAATTCAGTTTTCACTGATTGCCAGAAAACTACAAACTGTAAGAGGAATAGACCAAAAGTATGAGCCAAATATTCTGCGAAAATCTGGACAGTTGAGAACTATGGACTCAACTCCCTGAATCACAAGTGGTGGTATGGGTGGAGAATTCAGGCTCTTGTTTGAGCCTGAGTAACACTAACCGCCAGGTATACCTAACTGGGGCATTTTACACACACACATGCATGCACACACGCACGCATGGACGCACCCATGCGCACACACACACACACACACACACACACACACACACACACACACACACACACACACAGGGACCAGCACACCTCCTGCAAATAACAGAACAAAACACTCATTACTGGCATGACTCTGGCAGCACTAACAGAACAGCGGCAGTACAATTTCTGTAACACAGAACAATTCGAGAACAAGAACAGCTAGTTTAGTTAGTTTAACTTCCACGCATGAATCCATGTTAGCATGAAAACTCCATTAATTTTTCCCAACAGGTCTTGCAGCTGTAAAAGTAGGGGGGGCTCCCCCTCCCCAGGGCTCTATGGTTCCAGCACCCATGGTCGCGTTCACAGAATTTTTCAAAGAGTGAAATAGCGGGATGCAAGGGTGGGTTATAGTTACTAGGTCTTTTATAAATATCTATAGCTCTGTCCTCTGAATTGTTGTCTCCCAACAAAAGTTGCAAGTTCTACTACCTACTATACAGTTTAAGGTCTACTAAAATTTTGACCAATCTACCCCTACTAGAGAGGACAAATACATTTCATTCTCAAAAAATCCACATGAAAAGCAGTAAACCGAACAGAGCTAAAATTATAAATAGCAAATCACCCTTAGTATTAAGGATAAGATCTAATGACTCCTCCTGTTGGATTTCTGTCTCACACCCTTCCTCCTCTGTTGTTCAGGTAAAGGGAAAAAGGTCTCCGTACGCTGAAAGTCTGATAAGTGTTGTTTGCTTCTTCCCTTCATTGCTTTGTTCATAAGCCTATCCGATCTTCAGGGAAGTGACGGGTCTAAGGAGTAGACGTGATTGTTATTCATGATTGTTATTGTCACCCATACTTAAGTCATCAGTAATAACAACATCCTTGTAAATACCACCACGAGTACCAGATGGAGATGTAGGGTAGGCCTGTTTATTCAAATAATCATCCTTATCCCTTAAAATGTTCTTCTCTTTCGTATATTTAACCTCATTAAGCATTTTGTCAACTCATACAAAAATAATGTCATACTCAATTCTATGTTGTTCAAATAGTAAATCTTTAGAAATGTTTACATCAAGTTGCATAATTTCTTTTTCTAACAAATCCATAGCTTTAAGATTTTGCTTAACGAGAAGTTGCATCAGCTCATATCCGTGCCTATCAAATAGGATTAAAAGTTTACCATGCAACTCGGAGTCCTCTATTAAACCATTGGGAAATTTTCACTACTCTGAAGAAGTTCTGCATTATTTTGATGAAAACACTCAGTTTTTTACTATTAGTCATTAAAATATTGCTTTTATTCAGCCAGTGACCATGGTTTGGATTTTGTACTCTTTATTTATTTTCCGATTGCTCCTTTGGATTCAATTGTTAACATGCTTGTGTGTCTTATTGGTAGTGGCCAAAGCTACTGGTAGCTCTGCTCTTGATACTGATTAGTTTGTGATAGTTCGCATTTTTAATGTATCACTATGGAGCCAGTAACATTCCTTAGTTGTCTGTAAAGTTACTTTACAGATTTTATCTTTCTAAACAACTATCAAGATTCTTGATTTGTGATATCTTTCCATTTGGTAATGTACAACATTACTGGATAACTATTACTTATACTTATGGATTACTTGTGCATTTGGGTCTATATTAAATCAGTGAATGCTTAAAATAGCGAACACTGATTTATCGACCCTTAAACAGCGAAACCTGACGATCCTGAAGACATTGCACAGCAATTTTTTTTCCCAGGGAAAAAAATCACTGTTCCACAAAAAAAAAAGTTCAAAACACAAAATAAAGTGGGGGGGAGTCATTCCCCACACCCCCGATATGCCCCCCACATCCCCCTACTTAAATATACCAACTCCGAGATCGCACCACAGTGGGGTAAATGGCAAAGTCCTGAAAACGGGCAAGCAATTTTTACCTGGGGGAAATAAATCACTGTTTAGTGTCTTCGGGATTGTTAGGTTTCATTCTTAAAGGGTCAATAAATCAGCGTTCCCTATTTTGAGCACTTGCTGATTTAATATAGACCCATGCATTTGTATAGTGCACTGTTGGAATTGTGATACTTAATTCTACACTAAGGTATTCTGATTTTCTTGTTGCATATTAACATATCACAATATCCGCACGTTTTGCACTGATATTGGCGTAATGTGCTGGATGATGGAAACTTTATGGAATTCAGCCTTGTTATTATTACACCTTTGTGTTTTTTGCTTTACAATGTTTAAATAAACCTTATGGGAAAAATCTGTTGACCATTACAGTATCATGACAAATGTACTGTACTGTGATTTAACTTGAGTACACATTTCACATGTCCTGTCTCATAAGTTTTGATATTGTTAATTGCATGTCATACTCTCTTTTTAAAATGATGTAGGTGCCCATCAGATTTTGTTTTATTACAGACATGTTTGACATATGACTGTGAGGTATGTTACACATCATTTTGTACATTATTACAGATTGGATTTGTGCCTTACATCATATATGGTGTTGAGTTAAATGAGTAAGTGTAAGTTTGTATGACATTTTATTTATTCATTGATTTTAGGTTGTTCTTGTGTTGAACTTTGATAGATCATGGGACTCGTGCAGGTTCACTGATCAGAAAATGGCGATGATGTGCCAGACTACTGCCTGTTGAGTCAAACTACAAGGACCAGGATGATGACCATGGCAGGGATGATGATGATGATGATGATGACAGCCAGACTACTGCCTGTTGAGTCAAACTACAAGGACCAGGATGATGACCATGGCAGGGATGATGATGATGATGATGACAGCCAGACTACTGCCTGTTGAGTCAGACTACAAGGACCAGGATGATGACCATGGCAGGGATGATGATGATGATGATGACAGCCAGACTACTGCCTGTTGAGTCAGACTACAAGGACCAGGATGATGACCATGGCAGGGATGATGATGATGATGATGATGACAGCCAGACTACTGCCTGTTGAGTCAGACTACAAGGACCAGGATGATGACCATAGCAAGGATGATAATGATGATGATGACAGCCATACTACTGCCTGTTGAGTCAGACTACAAGGACCAGGATGATGACCACGGCAGGGATGATAATGGTGATGATGTGCCAGACTACTGCCTGTTGAGTCAGACTACAAGGACCAGGATGATGACCATGGCAGGGATGATGATGATGATGATGACAGCCAGACTACTGCCTGTTGAGTCAGACTACAAGGACCAGGATGATGACCATGGTAGGGATGATAATGATGATGATGACAACAGATCAGGACCTGCACATGCCATTGTTCCTACTGCTTAGCATAGAACACATCCATCACCACCCTGGGAAGATGATTTTCAGAACCAGATCTGGGCCGTAGTAACAGACTTTTTCCAGGCACAGATGAGGTACCTGATGGAAAACTTCTTTCTGGATATGGCACAGGTCATGTGCAATTCCTTCCAAGAGATCACAAGAGTGATGTTTTGTGATGTTCAACACCATCAGGGGGTCCTTCAGGAATGTAAGTATTGTCTGTGTGATCTACTTTTATAATGCTGTCACCATGGTGTTTTTCATATTCAAAAACTTACAGTCTGGACACAATTGTGCAAGCATCCCATTTTGCTGCCATGCTTTTCTGACACACATCATAAAGTACACTGCACATGTCATGTCATATGTGGCTTTATCTTACTGCTGCAGTATAAGACACATTACCAAATGAGGCATGCGTTAGCCATCATAATTAATATGATCATGCTGTCATTACTGCACACATTGCTCCTTATGGGCAGGGCTGCAACTCCTTCAATGTGTGTGTGTGTGTGTGTGTGTGTGTGTGTGTGTGTGTGTGTGTGTGTGTGTGTGTGTGTGTGTGTGTATGTACTCCTATAAATGTGGTGCACCTAATATTGTTATGTCTCATACACTCTGGCTCTGTATTTGACAGATACGACTGTTGCAGTTAGCATAATGTGAGGAGAAACAATTGTTTTGTTTGTGTTGTTCCTGTATATACTTAGGAGGGATGACAGCAACTCACAGAGCACATTATTCCCATTCTTCTCACATAACACAGTGAGATGGGTCCAGTGTGTTTATTTGCACATTATCCATTTGCATACATTGCACCCATTTCTGTATTGATTGTTGCTGTCTAATGTCTGTTCAGCAACATGAGACTCCCATGATTTTGTAACTTATGTAACATTCTTGGGACATGCTGTCCACTGACACGATGACCTTGTCTGCGGTACATACTGGTAAATATTGTGCCATGTTGTATTACATTACTGTGACTGGTGTGTATGAACTGGTATCCTTAACATACTGTGTTGACATTCACTGGTCCCTTGGTGAATATATGAAGGTGATGCTTTTTTTAGCATCATTCATGACTCGCTAGTTTTTATCTTGCTTATGTCAACAGCCACTCTTAGTACATGCATGCATGGATTTGCATACATGTCCATGTGTATGCATTTGTAGTACATATGCACTGATTTACATGGATGTACATGTGTATGGCCATACTATGGTTGACACACATCTGCCCTTGTAATATCTTACTGCTTACCTACACTTATTCCATTTTTCTGTACTGTACGTATGTACCCAGGACTGTCCTTTGATCAGTCCTACACATGTGCCACCTGTTGTATTATGTATGCATGACAGTATACATGTGTATCTGACACTCAAATGCACTTCTGTTGTGTACCTATGACATTTGCTGTTTAACTGTTGCATATTACTGTGTTGTTTGTGTCATTTGCACACAGACATGTTTATAGCCATCCCCAATGTACTCATGTGTCAGAAGTTGGTCACTTGCTTCAATGTGCCTAGCAAGGACTTGCAGTCCATCTTGTGTTGTGGACAAATGCATGTGCTCTGCATCTCCTTAGCTAGGGTTGCCCTACTTTATCCTGTGCCTATTTTCTCTTGCTGGAATTTCCTCACTGATGTGATCATGTGTTGTTCATCACCCTTACTCCTTATAGCTTTGGCCTGCATGTTTCACATGTGCACATCATATATGTGTGTTTATCTTTCTGTATAGTATCATCATTGTAATGCAGGTGTACTGGTACAATATTACCTTGTGCCACTGTGTTGAGTATCATACATATACAAGGCATATGCACACAAGGACCAATGGCTTCCTTGATCCCATCATACATTCCTTGCATGTTAACACTATCTGCGACCTGCTGAAGCTTGATGCAAAGTTGGAGCCAGTAACCATTTGCACACCCCTGAGCTACCTGCTGCACCTGACTCTGAGCACAATGGAGTGTCTGCAAGTTTGTCTCATTGGGAGAGGACCTGTATGCAGCCAGTGCCTGTCTCTCATCTTTTCAATCAGGGGTGTCAGCACTTCAGTGTGGGCATCAAACCAATCAATACACTAAAGTGTCTTCTTCCCAAAGATAGATATTGCAGTGTTATAGATAGCATCCCACAGGTTTTCCCATCTCTTGCTGGTATCAGTGTCATCCAGGCAGGGCAAAGCCTCTTCAAGTCTTTGAACATACTTGCATAATTTTGAAGGGTCACAAGTCTTGCCTCTGTTAATGCATGGCGTCCCTTCCTTTTTAAAGTGAAAATATCTTCACAGCTGGATGTTCAACTTACTACACATGAACATATGGTCAGTAACACAGTCTGTGCTGTAATAATTGTGTGTTACCCTGAGAGTACCTAACTACTGCAGATGGTGAGCACAAGATCAAGATGGTGCCAATGTTTTGGTCTTGGGTGTTTCCAAGAATCTTTGTGCTGGATCTTGATATTAAAGAAGATATTGGTTATGCAGAGGCCATATTGGGAACAAATTTTAAGGAGATGCGGTCTGTTTTCATTCATCTTTCCAGTTCCAAACTGTCCCATGGAATCTTCCAGATGGAAGAAGATCACCCCACTTAAGACAGCCACAGGTGAAGTCTTGAAGAACAGAACCAAGCAGCTGGAATGCTGGATGGAACACTACTCACAGCTGTATAACAGAGTGACCACAGTTAAGGACAGAGCCCTGAATGTCATTCAGCATCTGGCAACTATGAATCAATGCGCAGCCCACCTTGGAGGAACACAATGATGAACTAATAGCATTTTCTTCTAGAAAACCCCCCCAGAAAGATGATTATTCCCTCAGAAATCCTTAAATATGTCAACAGTACCCTAATACCAGAGCTGCTTGCAATACTTTGACAGTGCTGGAGAGAAGATAGTATACCACAAGATATGAGAGATGCTAACAAGTTACTATCTATAATAATAAGAGTGACAAAAGTGATTGTAACAACTATCATGGCATCTTCCTTCTCTGTACCATGGGGAAGCAGTTTGCACCTGTTGTTCTGAAGAGGCTCCATGTTCTTGCAGAGAGAGTTTACCTCAAGTCTCAGTGTGGATTCAGAGTTGTACAGTCTAGTACAGACATGTTTTTTTTCTGTTAGGCAACTGCAAGAAAAGTGCAAGGAGCAGAACAAACCTCTGTATATTGCCTTCCTTGATCTGATCAAGGCACTCAACTTCATCAATAGGAAAGGTCTGTTCACAGTTCTGGCAAAGATCAGCTGTCCTCCAATTCTGCTTAGCATTGTCAGGGCCTTCCATGAAGACATGAAGAGGACCATCATGTATGATGGAGCCACATCCATACCTTTTTGAGATTCTTAGTGGAGTGAAGCAGGGGTGTGTACTGGCTCCAGCATTGTTTGGTATCTTCTTTTCAGTCCTGTTGAAATTTACTTTTGGAACTGCTACAGAGGATAGCTTTCTCCAAACAAGAATGGATGGCAACCTCTTCAAACTGTCAAGGTTTAGATCAAAGACCAGGGTGCTTAGGAAGTGTCTAACTGAGTTCCTTATTGCTAATGATACCGCTATTGTGGCTCAAACTCAGCAGAAACTTTAGTCACTCATGACTCAATTTCTGGATGTATGTGTGGAATTTGCCCTCACAGTCAGTTTAAAGAAGACTCAGGTTGTGGGCCAAAATGTGGGCAATGAGCCATCAATCAGGGTGACCGACTATGAGCTGGAGGCTGTTCATGAGTTCATGTACCTAGGCTTGTCGCTTGATAGTGAGTTCAACAGAAAAGCCATTACAACATTTTCTAGGCTGACAAAGAGAGTGTGGGCTACACCAAGGTGCAGGTTTACACAGCCTGTGTTTTGAGCACATTACTGATGTCACGGTGGTGCAGCAGTTAGCATTGTCGCTTCACAGCAAGAGGCTCTCCCGTTCAATTCTCGGCTGGAGTGCCTTCTGTGTGGAGTCTGCATGTCCTCCCCGTGGTCAAATGACATTTTAAGACATGCCGGTAGGTGTGTGCATGAATGGGTGTGCCTTCTTTGAAGGTTGGACATCGGGCTGGCAACTCAGCACTGTAAAAATCCACTGCCATTCATTACCGAACCAGAGTTCCGCTGTGGCGAACCCTAACCAGGAAAAGTCGAAAGACACAACAACTGTTTGCCAGTGAAACATGCACTATGCATTCAAAACAGGAGCAGTGGCTCAGTGTATTCCATATGTGCTGCCTTACACACATAGTTGGTATCTCATGGCAGGACAAAATCCCCAACAATACAGTACTTGAGAGGACAGGCACTATCTCCATGTTTATCCCCCTGAAACAGAGATTTATAGATTGGCTGGGTCATCTTGCACACATGACAGATGGCCATATACCAAATGATCACCTTTTGGAGAGCTGGAGTCTAGAAAGAGGCTGAAAGGGAGACCAAAATCATGCTACAAGGAAATATGCAAGTGTGACCTCAGCACAAACAGCTGGCATTCTATCACCTCAGACAAGTATGCCAGGAAATGTGAAGTGAAGGAAGCTCTTGCTAGGTAACCACTTTGGCAAGGACAGCAGAGGATAAGAGAGCCCTCAGGAAGATCTGTGCCCATCATACCAGACTGACATCTGACTACTGCTGCTCAGAATGTGGAAAGGACTGCCATGCCAGGATTGGATTGCACAGCCAAAGAAGACACTGCTGAAATCAATCCAATAGAGGCACAAACCCATGAACCTTTCAGATCAGTGGATGCCTGCTATGCACACAAGGCAATGGCAACTGTGTAAATTCCTTCTTTGTTTATGTTTTACTTGTGTGTTGTGCATTGCACAGGTATTCACATGCTTCCTGCTTATTCACGCTCTTGCATTTCTTAGCTTTCATTAATCATATAAGTAGCATTGTTTACTTTATATTCCATGTCATTGGTGTGAGTTTGTATGATGAACCTTCTTTCTTTCTGGAGTATGTTATGCCATTGCATGCCACATATATACATTGTATACCTGACACCCCATCTGTACTGCCTCTGGCACAGCATATGTCTTTGACATATGGACCCCATTTCTCCTGTATTTGTGGCTGGGTGCACTTATTTGTTTATTACACAGTTACAATAATGTTTTGCTGTCGTATTGCTGTTTGATACTATGTTTGGTTGATTATCTTTTGGCAGGGTTGGAGGTTCTAGTTTGCTCTTAAATTCCCTGGCCTGGAATTGATCATCCTTGTTGTTGCTTGGCTTACACTTGCACTGTAGACAGCCTATTGTATGATTGTATTCAATATCCATTGCGTACTACAGTGATGGCCCTCCCCATTTAGTGTTCTCTAACACAAACCTACCATTGGTGATACTTATTCTGGTATTACTCTCACACAGTTTGTAACATCTCAGCAATGATTTCTGCATTGGCACATATATATGTTTGCTTTGTATCATGGCTGGTATGCATTCCTACCATGTTTGTCAGTTTTCTTTCACATGTGTTGTATAGTCTGTATGTGTGCTGTCTGAGTACCTTACCTCTCTTTTATGTGTATTTCCAACCTTTGTCTGTCATGTCTCATGATATTTGTTATATGTTTATATCGGGTCTGTAGCAGTACGATGAAAATGAACTTCAGCGAATGACCATTAATCGAACACAAATCAACGAACAGCCATTCATTGAAAGCTCACATCAGTGAACATTTTTTCACATGGCAATGAGTTACTTGGCCAGCATTAGGAATTTTGCCCTTTTCCCCACTGTAGTGCAATCTTGGAGTTACTATATATATATAAGTAGGGGGGGTGGAGGGCCCAGCCCCCACCTTGGTGGGTTTAATATACTGTGGTATGTATGATGGTCAGTATGTTGGACAGGTAACTCACTGCCTTGTGAAAAATGTTTGCTGATGTGAATGTTCGAAAAATGTCCATTTGCTGATTTGTGTTTGATAAACAGCTGTTTGCAGTTCATTTTTCCCTCCTTTACTTTCCATGTTTTTCCCATTCCTTCTATTTTCCAAAAAACAAAAACTGGGGCATATTCCCACCAAAAAAAAAAATGCTGATGCCCCTCTGCATCTTCATATGAACTTCCTATTCCATCATACCTTTTATGTGTTCCTTTTCTTCACCCTTACCCCACATTTGCTCATCTTGATTGATTGCTCATTGCCCACATTTTGGTCCTTAACCCGAGTCTTCTTTTAAAAAAATAATGAAAGAAACAGAACTGTTAAGTTGAGCTTTTTGTGTTGACAATTCATAAATAATTTTAAGTATGTATGTATGTAAAAAAATTAATGTGTAAATAACTGATTTAAAGTTTTTATATTATATAAAATAAATGTAAACGTTAATAAAGCACCTCTACTCTTTGAAGGAGAGGAAGTGAAGCATTATCTGGAACTTCCATGTGGTGCTGGAGGGCTGCTACACTGCGATTCTGGGAATTCCAAGATGGAGGAGAGTGCAACAGTGCTGGAGAGAGGAGCAGGAGACAACTTACTGAAGCAAGGAGAACAAGATGAAATAGTTGTTATTAAAGCTGCAAAATGAAGGACTGGAGATACAAGTACTGGTAGATTTGATGAACCAGTCAAAATAAGGAGACAAAGTAAGATGGAGTGACATGGATGAGAGAGTATTACAGGAAGTAGAAACTGAGTGAGGCTGGAAACAAGCAACAGCTTGTGAAGGAAAACAATAGAGGTATTCTCAGCTGCTAGTATAGCCAGTGTTCATGGTTTAAATCTGCAACAGGGTTTCTTTGTTACAAGAAAGGAGCTATGTAGATACAGTAAGGCAAGGAAGAAAGAAAGAAATGAGAGGGGACAAATATTTGCAGTTTGTCAACAGCCACAGAGAATATGACCAGTTGTAAGAATAAAAAGTAAAAATGATGTCAGTGTGAACAGGTATGACATTATGGATCGTATTATTTTGCCACTAGGGTTTACATTAAAGATATGAGTGTTAATTCATTTGGTAACTGAACATTTTTGTGAAGTGACATTCAAAATATTTAACTTGCTGAAAAGAAATTCTGACTGAGACTGAAAAAGAAATAAAGTAGCACCATGGGAAGTCTATTTAAAAGCTTGAGACTACAACTAAAAAAGAAAATAAATGTGCAGTTTAGGACTTCAGAAATGGATAAGCATGATTTAAAACTGTTTTTTTTTTCTTTTACTATGTGTTAAAATACAAGAAGTTAAAACATATATGATGAAAGAAATGTATGGACTGGGGGGAGGGGAGTTTGTGAACAATGGATGTTAAGGATGTGAAAATTCAACATATTTCAAATACAATAATTGTGAATGGTTAGAGAGGATTTGATAGGTACAGGTCTATATTACATTGTTGAACTTATAAAAGTTTGAACACCATATGGTCGACACCATATGTTCAAACTTTAAAAGTTTGAAAACGTAATATAAAAAAAAACACAAAAAACTTACCTGAAGGTTGCAAGCAGGGGGCAAGGTCCCCTGCACCCCCCCAAGTGGGGGGCTGTGGCCCCCACACCCCCTGCTACTTAAATATACCAACTCTGAGATTGCATTACATTGCAGGAAAGGGAAAGCTTCCCTTACGGAGATCTCCGTTGAAACGTTTGAAGTTTTACAAGTTCGAACATATGGTTTTGACCATATGACGTTCGAACTTGTGAAAATTTGACAACATGAATGGGACCCATTAGGTACTGGTGCCAACCCAAAGCATGTTATTTCTGTGGGGATAAAAATCAATTAGGACAAGACTGTACAAATGAAGGTGTTGCTAATGTGGGGACAGGGGACACACAGCAAAAAACTGTAAGCCTTTTTGTAGAAAATGTAAAGAACCGGACACTTCTGGTTTGACTGTTCCATATCAGAAAAAGGAAACGGTAGATGAAGACAAAAGCTCAGAAGAAAGACAAACGGTACAAAATATTACTATAGAATATGTTGAAAGAGAAGATGGTATGGGGGAGGGGGATACTGAAGAGGACGTTAGAGAATAATTAACAGTTCAAAGTGAGGTTATTAATATATAGGAAGAGAACAAATTTACAGTTTTAGAAAGTGGAGAGGAAGAAGAGGGTGAAATGGAGATATGAGGAGAACAAGATAGTGAAAAATCAGTTGGTGGGAGACTTAGGAAAAGGAAAAGAAAAATAAGATCTGGAAATAAAACACAGAAAAGAAAAAAAACAACAGAACTGATTTTA
The DNA here is from genome assembly GCF_019279795.1 of Protopterus annectens. NCBI lineage: Eukaryota > Metazoa > Chordata > Ceratodontiformes > Protopteridae > Protopterus > Protopterus annectens. The sequence continues at coordinate 1,080,412,992 of NC_056737.1, read as the reverse complement.
GTATTAAATGTGACTAGCATTGGAAATTATTCAAGAGGAAATATTGTTTCATTATTGAATTTTTGCATGAGTCCACTTTGCTGCACAGCCATTTCAAAACTATTGTTTCAGTATTGAATTTTGCATGCATCCAATTTGCTGCACAGCAATTTCATCCTAAAGGTTTTGTTGTGTGTATAAATTTGACATTTGTTAACTGAGTTTGTCCAACTGAGCCAAAGGCCCATTTTCAGTGGAGACCTGAGGAGAAAAGCTCCAATCTACATATAAACATACAATAATATAATGGTACAGAGTACAATTCCCAAATCCAAGAAGTCAAGTTCCAGTCTACATACAAGAGCATAATACCTTAAATGTTACATGGACAATTCCCATTACAATAATATCCAGTGCAATAAAAGGTAAAATAAATTACATAACAAAAAGTATCACCAGGTAAAAGACATAATAGTGGTAAAACAGTAGTGAAAGTATAATTTTGAAGCTAAAGGTTCCATCTGTATGATGCCAGAAGTGTAAAAACACTGTATTACATGTCATATACCTGGGGATTTAATAAAATCCATGTAGGCATAGTGTAAAGCCTACATGGAAGGTACCATGTCTGTGTATGTGGTACCCCCTTGGTAGCAAGACATGCATATTAATGAAGGTGCATTACTGAGGGACAGCCATATAACACAGTTATTGAATCAGTGTAGGGAGTGTGTTACTGTGTCTGGAGATGTGCAACACACATCCTGCACTGTCAAAGTGTCAGATATCAATGTATACAAATGTAATAAAGCATTGTTAAGCATTTGCCAGTTTAAGCACTGCTCAGTTGAGCTCAGCGGGTTTGCGTGGTAGTAAGTGATGCGCTGCAGATTTAAAAATTGCCCAATGTTAGTAAAGGGCAGGAAAACAGGCTTATTTAAGAGAAACAGGCAGGAATACAGCAGAACCAGTTGGAGTTTGAACTTGACAGGAATGAGTTTGAACTTGACAGGAATGATGGTAGGTGCTGGAGAGGTGCACACTTCTGGGTGCAGCAGTGGGGAATTCTGGAGTCTGGGGTCATGGTTGGACTCCTTGTAAAATACCATGATGTCCAGCTGCTTCAAGGCCAGTACCAGGGATTGGAGTACAAGTCTGAAGCCTGAGACTGGCTGGCACACGATCTCAACAATGGAACAGGTATCCCCCACACAGATGAGCAGGTTTGTCATCATTGTGATGATCTGAAGTGACTGAAGAGGGGACTTCTGGACACCTGGGTCCAGGATGCTCAGGATGGGAATGCATCACAACTTTGTAAGTACTGTTAGCATTGTTTTACTGATACCTAATCTGAATGTGTGATAGGTACGCATAATGGAGTGCTTCTCTCCATACAGCTGCAGAGGAGAGAGCTCACAACCTGGAGGCCCATGCAGGGTGCCTGGCCAAGTTGCGCCTTGAGTGTGGTGAGTATAGATGTATCTTGCAATCTATAGTCATATAAGCAAGAAAGAGTAAATTAACTGCCATTAGGTATATACAGTTTTGATTGTACTGCATTTTATGTGATCATGCACATGGACTGAAATTTGTGAGTAATGACACATATAGTTCAATAAAGATGACAGCATGAAACCTGATAATGTTAAGAAAATAAAGTTGCTACTGCATTAATTGTGGAATTACAGCTGTATTGCAACACTTTCATTATATGAACTGTTCTGTGAAAAAGACTTGAAAATATACCAATCACTGCATGGTGTCACCCCTAATAAAGCTGTGTTGTTCAGTATGTGTATATTTTGGGCTATTGTTCATGAAATTGAGTTTTACATCTGCTCTCAACTAAAAACACAAAGAATACCACTAAATGACTCAAGGTTAGCTAAGAAAGAGTGTTCTGCTAAACTGTAGATTTGCAGCTGTACTACAAGATATATGCATTATATTTGTTCTGCACTAACATCTGAAGCAATACCAGGAACACACAAGGTATATTATGTATATCAGGATTGTCTTGTGTTAACCATTGCATTTTAGCTATATGCATTCCTGCTCTGAGGTATTGTGCTGCAAGCAAGTATGAAACTGTAATAGCTGTAGACTACAAATATACCATCTGCAACTTTATATGGGTCGGTTAGCCAACCCAGCACTCCGATATGGTTAATATACATCACAGATACTTCCACCCACTAAGGGTTTATTGTGTACACCTGCATTCTATGTATTAATGTACAGTTCACCTAGTATGTATGTCATGCATGAATCTCATGCATGTGTGTTCAAGTGCCACTGCAGTCTTGTATAACACTCTACCTCTATTAGCAGGTCATATTTTGTTACCAGGTGAGCTGTACGCAAATATCATTAAACCTTTGTGCAGCAGTGGTTCAGTGGCTTGATCTGATAATTGCTGTGTGATGTACCTTTTGTCACACACAGACCAGGGTTTGAATCCAGTGACAAGTACTAGTAAATATTATTGAATCAGTTATGTATTGTTAACAGATATGTTCTCCCCACAAGAATTACAGATAAATGGGTGCAGTAGCCCTTATTATGGGTTAATAATCTGTGTGTTCATATGTAACAGAGTGTTAACAGCATTGATGAAGAATGTGATAAGACCTCAGAAAATAAAGGCAACAAGTAAAATACTAATAAAAGTTAATACAAAAAATAAAATGTGTTGGATGTATGCCTCATGTGTCTGTGAATGTCTACTGATGGTCTAACCCCATGCCTGCCAAGGACGGCATGATAGTCGCATACTCTCTGTACTGTGCATGATACATGTATCTCAAGTGTCATGTTGTCACGGACTGTGATCACTGTTGCCTAATCCCTCTGTCACAGATCTATCATTGACATGATTATGTCAATAGTACAGTCATACTACATCAGTCCTCAATACACCTTGGTAGTCATATAGGTCCCCCTGACATGTAATAGTCCTCTGTAGTTGTGTATCTGTAGGTGATACAGCTTGGCCCATACTGTCCCATGCAGATAGCTTGAGAGATATGTATGCTCTACAGAAGTTAAAGGGCACTTGTGTAAATAAAGGAAGGGCAGACCTGTAGAGTATATGAGTACTCTTGCAAACTATATAGCCTATATTAGTATTAAAGGACTGTATTTCTCTGTCCCCACCCCTTATCTTCATCATAATTTATTATTGCTATACATTGGTTATGGTTTACTATTAACATATGTTGTTCTCAAAATGTTATGTTTGGCCTTGTGTTGTATTACTGTTATGTATTACAATGGTTGCATACTAACATATCTTGTTGAATTACCTATGTTGTTGGCCTTATACCATAACTGTTACTGGCATGCTGTTACCATACTGACTTTTATCTCATTTATTGTTGTGTTCCATATACTATACAATGTTATGTTACTGGGTCATTTGCAATGTTCTGGCATGCTGTTATAACTAACTAAATGTTATGTTCATTACTAACCTATATGCTTTGAAATACCTCAACACTATAGGTTGACTGGGTAGGCCAGTTCCTGGCAATCCATCTACCCTACCTCAGCCGACTGTGGCACCAGGTCCCAGCACGGTGGAGAGGGGATGTCACCCGAGATCAGCTACCAGCGATGGTATGCAGGATAGTCCAGTGTGGCTATGAGAACCACCTGCACTGGATTGAGGGCAGAATCGCCAACCTGGCGGGGCCTAGTGGTCCCAGCACCCAGCCTCCTGCACAGCCACCTTTGGGGCAGTGAAGGAGCAGTGCTGACTGCCCATGGGTGGGGAGCTCAATCACACTGCTGCTGTCTGGGGGCACATGGATCTCTGATTCCAATGCACCCTCCCAATCCATGGTGTTTACCCCCCTCATGTGTCACACACCACCCCGATATGCTGTCTTGTTTGCCTTGTCTGTTTGCAAATGCAACCTCTCCTACCCAACTTACTTGTACCTACATATATCCCTTCCTCAAAATTCCACTCTCACCTAAAAAAAGGGCACCTGTCCCACAAAAAAAAAATATCGCCCCATACATAGCTGTCCATTTTGCACCTGTGTCCACTGGACAACACAGTTATGTTGCCCTCACCCCTCTCTATGGGGTTTGAGGCTCCAAATTCCAAATTCTCTGCAACCTGCACAGCTGTTGCTGTACAAGTAATGGAGAGCTATGGTCCTTTCCTACATCCATCCTGTACATCCCTACCTGCCTTTCAGTATGTTTTTCCCCCTGCTTGTCCCCTTTTCACCACTTTTCTATCACCTCCTTTTTCTTTTCTTTTTTTATAATTAGAGTGGATTTAAGCAGAGCTAAGCAGCTGGCGCTCCACACAAACCCGCTTAAAACTGCCTTAATCACTTTATGTGTTTCTGACAGTGTTAGGCACATCTGCAAAATAATCACCCCTGCCAAGTTTCAAACCCGGGCCCCTGTTAACTATAGCATAGTGCATTAGCCCACTAGGCCACTCAGCTCTGAAGTAAAACAGATGTTTCCATAAACATATCCTGAGTGCCAATGACACACTGCATGTACATATAATGGGAAAATTGGCAGTGTACTTGGGACTGTGATGCAGACACCAAATCAGACCACAGTCAAACAAATAATGATGGATGGATGTGAGGCCTGGGATAGCAGGTATAGCTGGAAATTGTACAGACTGTTGCAGAATGTCTACAGTTGTGCCACCTAGTTTTGGCACAGTTTTCACAAAACCTTTTCTGTGTGCTAAAGTACAGGCAAGTCATTACAGACTGAGGTTAGAAAATCATTACAGACACTTCAGTATCACACGTCATACCCATCTGAAAACACGTTAATGCAAATCCTGTAACAGACTGCATGCATGCACGTGTATCTTGCAAATACATCTGCTGCACTATTGACTCAATAGCTTGCATGTTGTGCATTTTGCCACACACAGTCCTGGGTTCGAATCCAGTGTGTTGCACTTCAATTACATGCTTGTGAATACAGCAAATAATGACTGAGTCCTGCAATTTTAACCAAAACAGGTTGCTGCTACTGAATTAACTGCTATCCATGTTAGCATGTCAAAGGCAAAGGCCTGTAGGTAGGGACACACTGCACAAATTTGTATAGGCTACCTATATGTCGCCTACTACTCTCCAATTGGCACTGTTATATAACATATGTACCTTAAGCACATGCCTCAACTAGACTGTTATGGGCACCCTCACCCGGGTTCTGCTGTAATGACAGAGCTGACACTGTTCCCTCAGTGACAGATACAGCTTGCTGTCCTCTAATGTGTTCACACTCCCTGGTATGAGTCCTGGGCAAAAAATGAGCAGCTGTAGCATTCAACATATGCTGCAGTATGTTCAGCTACCTGCTACAGACCTACCATACTTAACCCCCTAGATCAAGAGACCCACACAACACCCATACATAAAGAGGTGGGGGCAAAGGTCAGGTGACAGGGACATGTATCACAGTCTGCCCCTACAAACATACAAAGCTGATAGACCATTGGCTTTCATTGGCTAATGAAAGTGCAACCCAGCTGTTCGGGATGCACTTAGCAAGTCTGAGCCATAGATTGCTGCACAGGCAATCACCTGTTATTGAGCATTATCCACAAAAGGCAAGCAGCTGCCTATGGTAAACAGGTCTATAACTTGCTTTACTAAGACAGACTGCAATTTAGGAAGCATTTTCTTGAGGATTTGTGCACAAAAGGATTACATCACTCTACCAGGTATGTAACATATAATGGGAGGATGGAGGTATGGGGAATAGGGATTACAATAGTAGACCTGTAGTACTTCTCTAGGAATGACATGTTAGTGATAGTCTGCTGTCCAACAGCCAGACCTCCCAACCATTCCGAATTACTCGTTTTTTACCGAGTTTTGGGGTCCAAATGAAGGGGTGCCACGATTCCCGAGTGGCACCCCTTCATTTCCGATTTTTCGTTGCATTTTTAAAATTTTCGCGCTGTCGGAGTTGACGTCATCACATGCGCAATGACGTCAGCTCCGCCAGGCTACCAGCCAGTCGGAATTGAGCTCAAGGAGCTCATATCATCATTTCCGGCTGGCTGAAACGGCAGGTGTTATGTTATCTCTACTCTACATAGTTGTGAGAGACTGAACTACCCATGAACGGGGAAACAACCAACTATCTGGAAGTATACCAAAGCGTACCTGGACTGTCAGGACATTATCTTTAATTACGGTATGTGAAGTATGGTAGTTTCCGATGCTCGCTTTAGTGCTAATTCGTAAGGTACACACCGTTCTAATTAGACATCTCCGTAAAGAGAGTTCGCAGAATGAAGGTGCAGTTGAAGGTATTATTGTGCTTACTCCCGCTTAGTCATTCATTGCTTCACAAATTAGAAAGCAGGATTTTAAATTCTTCAGATGCATTAATGTTTTCTAGTTTACCGGTAGTAAGGTTTAGTTTTGTTTTTCATGAGTACATACGAATCTTTATATACCTTAGTTTAGTGGTTCCCAGTAATGGTGTAAATATAACAAGCCTGAACATTTTAATTTTATCAATGAGTCTAGGCAAAACTGCACCAAACTGAACAAAATAAAATTTGAGTACTCTGCACAGACCATAACAACTGAGACGTAAGGTGGTACTCTTTCATAAATGTAAAAAGCACAGCACTTTATTTTGAGATAATTGCTTTCTTGTATACACTACGTTTGATTATATTACCTACTTACTGCCTGTCATGCCCATTAGTAGTTTATTTGTAAATGCAATATGGCAGTTTTGTAGCGAAAACACTTTACTGTAGCTAAAACAATAATGTCAGTGGCTTGGAAATATTTTCTGGGTGGTTTTCAGAATGTAAAGTAGTACGCTTCCAGCCTTGGGTGCACTTTCTAGCGGGTAGGGAAACATCTTGTATTCCACTTTTGAGCAAGCTGATGTTATCTTTTTGAAGGTTTTCAGTATTAAGTTTAAAAGAATCATTTGTATTTTATAATGTGTACATATGTTCTCTTTCCGAGAGCCTTTTAGGGAAGAGCAATACCAAAATCACTAAGTATTGTGAAGGTTGACATATTGAATAGATGCATGCCTCTTACATTAACTGCTAACTGGTTGCATTTAGATAGAGTAAGAGAGTAATGCTCTGTTTGTTTAATAAAGTCTATAAATCTGACAATTCTGTTTGTAGCAGTCTGAATTAATGCAGTGTTCTATGCAGAGAGTAATGAAGTAATTGGGAAAGCATATCCCAGTCTAGGTAGGAGCATACTGACAGCAGTAGCCCTTCTGTTTTCTGAAGTAAATAAATTGGATATTTTGTAAGTTAGCTTAAGCTGAGACAGTGTTTTATTTTCCTATGATTATGGAAGTATAAACTTAGAGCTACCATTAGGCTTAGAGAGTTCTGAAATGTAGTAATGGGCAGTATAAGTATCACTCAGGTCTATTTTAGAGATGTCTTTAGCATCTCGATCCAGTTTTCAGCAGGTTGAACCTGAAAATGGTCAATATTGATCAGTGCTCTACTCCAGTAATCAAATATAGATAGATTATTCACATGCTGAAAAAGGTGGGCTGCTATCATGTTAGTTTTTTATAGTATTTATGATTAGTTATTGGTTGTTATCCAGTTGCAGGGTCAGGTGAAACCATTTTGTATTTCCTTATTCATTGAATTTGATGTATTGCCTGATTTTGTAATGATACTATTGTCAGCATACATAATGCAGTTAAGTTGTGGGAGGTCCCAAGAGAGGTCATTGATGAACAATGAAAACAACAGCAGTTCTAATACATCAATAAAATCTAGTAGCTAGTGGGGTTTGCAGATTCTTCAAGCCTATTTTTTAATAAGCAGTAAAATATGAAGAAGTCAAAAACATTAGTAAAATTGAAAAGCTGTAAAGTATCATGTTTGCAGTACATTGATGAAGCTCTGTGGTTGTCAGTAGGGGAGAAAGGAGTTGCATAATATTATGTTATGGATATTAAACATGGACAATTTATTAGAAGAAGTCTAAACAAACTATTACTATCCAGACAAAGTGCATATAAATAGATACAAAGAATAAGGTGAGATAATATCAGGCTTGTGTATTCTGTGATAAAATGTGTCAACAAAATCTTTAGTCTTCATCACTTGGAAAAGAAAATACCTTTTTCATTTCAATTATGACACCTGTATTGTTTGTAGAATTACCTGTTACAAAGAAATAAGGGATTAATTTTTCTCAAAAGTATTAGTCTACGAAAGAAACATATGTGTCTTCCTGTATGAAGCAGAAATCAGCATTCATGTTGTTGTGTGTGTAAAAAAACTTCCTCTTGATGGGAATTTGCAGTGCCAAGTAGTTTATTTTCATTGTGAGACAGCATTGCTTTGTTTAATAGATGTCTGTTAGTGTCTGTGCATTGTGTTGTAAAATGCAAAAATAAAATCCAAATAATCATTGTAGAAGTAAAGTAGTACTAAGCACACATTAGTGTTTATGGTAAATGGGGTGAAATAGCCAGGTAATGGGACATTGGAATGGCCACATGAGGACTCTGGTGCCATATTTTGATTGTCTGTTATTCAGTTTGTATTTGAAAGTTGGTATCCCACAATTCCATTGGAGTGGGCGGGGTTACATAAGTATGCATGCAAATTTTATGTTAATCAGTGTACAGATTTGTACCTATTTTTCATGGGCCTTGTCCAGATTTTTGATGTTTCCAGGTTGAGAGGTATGCCAACAGCTACAGGCATGCCTCTCAACTGTGCCTGCTGTGACTTAGATCACAGCTCTGGCCCTCTCACTCCCTCCTACAACAGTCGGCTCCTGTATGAATGCTACTGGATTGTGTGTTAGACATAAGTGACAGTACATAAGGGTGGACACAACTGGCATATCACATGATGTACTGTCAGTCAGCTCCTCTCAGTCTGTGAATGTCACACAGGAATAGTTCAGACATTGTGCAGGGGTCCTTGACTGTCCCTGATGTACTCTGGCTAAGTCACTGTTTTGCAGACATTCATATCTCATCATTTGACAGCTATGGCTAGCATACCTGGCAAGCCCCTACAGCAAGAATCCACATCATAGCCATTATTAGTGGGGTGACACAGGCCCAACCTCAGTGACAGAGTGTACATATTGGTCATACAAAGTAAGGGTATGAATACAGTAACAGATATGACTATAGCATAACTGTTTTCATAGAGCTCTGGCATGTGACAACCACCAGCACCCAAGCATCCATCACCCCATACATCATGGAGTTGGATGCCATAGCATCCACATCAGAGGACCGTCCAGGCAAGCCTCCTGTGTTTATCATTGTAATACTGTAGCAGTCATTGTGGCAGCCTCTGCATACTAGTACATGGATGTCAGGTCAATCTGGATTGGGGAGGGTTATTTGTAAAGCACACTTGTGCACACATACTCAGAATGAAAGCAATGTAGGCAGTATCACAGTACCTACTGTACATCTTGATATACACACATATTATTATGTAACAATGCCACATTTGGAATTGCTAACAATACCTCTCCCTCACATTTCCATAGGTACCTCAAGTGTGGCTGGAGTCCAACATCCTAGCAATGATAAGGGCAACCATTTTGCTGTAGACACAACTGATATGCTTAGCCAGAGTACAATACTTGTATGTTCAGTTTTTTTTTTTTGAGAGGGGGGGTTAACTGATGTGCATTGAATCAGTAATTGCAGTAGTATATTTGCAGGAGTTGTAACATATTTGCACTTATTTTTGTGAAGGTGTATGTAGTCTGCTGTACAGGGGGCAACAGTATGCTCAAGACAGGTGCACTGTGTTTTAGGTGTAGGTCTATCACATACACTGACATATCGCTTATCTCACAGGTGTATAGTACTGGCAACTTTAACCAGACATAGCTGCAGCGCATGTTATAAAGGGCCTGTCTTGTCTGTGTATGTTGTAGTCTGCTTGTGTGCTATGCATGGGATCAGGAATAAGATGTGGTATGTGTAATGCAGTTGTTGCACCTCACCTGTGTGTGTGTGTGTGTGTGTGTGTGTGTGTGTGTGTGTGTGTGTGTGTGTGTGTGTGTGTGTATCACCATACATAATAGTGCAGGTAGTAATGTACTTATTTTGTCTTCCTCCTCACAGGTGACCATGGGAGTTGGAGTTTGTTGCCCTCACAACCTAATGTCAGTGTCTCATCAGACTCTGATGATGATGGTGGCCATAGTGAGGCACGGGTGGGGTTGTTGGGGGATGAGTCTGTCCCATAGGTTGACATCCCACCTTGTCCCTCATTGTCCCTGTACACAGTCAGTATGCCCACACATCCCTAGTCCCCTGTTGCCACAGATATCAAACAATCAGAGTGTGGTGGCATCGAACAGGTGAGTGTAGCATAAGTGGTGTCAGTGAGTGTAGACACTAGCCATAGCCAGCAAGCTGGCGAGGTCCCACACAGGCAGATTGACAGGGGTGCTCAAAGGAGGACTGCTGCCCATCCACCACCTTTCACAGTAGTCACATCACGGGTCACTCGATGCATGTTTCTCTCTGTCATGGAGAAACAGGTACATTCTGAAAGCAACACCAGATGGATGCTCAAGATCATAGATGCATCATTCTCTGACATCCGTGCCTCCCTCCACCACATTGTTGATGCCTTGAATCATTTCACTGATGTAGTGGACAGACAGTGGGGTGAGACATTGTCAGTCCTTGACTGCACATTGTCTCTACTAGAACATGTGGTGGGAGTAGAGCATCAGACACATGGCCATAGGTCATCAACAACATCCTCTGAGAGTCCACACAGCTGTGCACACTCACTCTCCCATAGTGGCAGTAACTCCAGCACTACAGAAGGGAGGGTGCTGCCCACACCATGACATGGCAGGCCATGGACATGTGGGTCTGGGCAGTCCCATGAGGGACACAGCCCCAGCAGACACCAGTCACTGTCAACAACTAGTACCACATCTGACCCTGGGCATGGTGGTGCCAGTGCCATTCCTGGCAGATCCAGTTTCTGTGTTCATGGCTGGAGATGGCGAACTGTCCATTCTGCCATGTACGGTCCACAGCTGTCCAACATACCCACATGTAGGGATAGCACATGGCTTGACTGTGTATACGCACACACTCAAACATCACTGTCATATGCAGGTCAGCAACAGATAAACATGGCACTTCTCCATGGCCCAGCTGACCAGCATCCCTTCCTGACTCACACACACAATGTCAACTGTTTGGCACAGCCTAAGCCTCTGGCACCCCCACACCACATACTGTGCGTGTGATGATACCTGTGCCACATCCCTGCTACCCATACCATCGATGCAGGGACATGCAAATATGTGTATGATGCACAGGGTGACTATAGTATGTTACATGACATTTTGTAGTGCGGCAGTGTTATGCCACAACAGGTGCTGTATGCTGGCATGTGTTATGACTACCTATCAAAGTGTTTGTACCTTTGTTGCATGATGTTAGATTGGTGGTAGTGTTGCAGACTGACAGGTGTCTTTCAGAACTTTGTATGTTTCTGTTCCAGGGTCTGAGTGGCTATGCTGTAGAGACTTGGTGACAATACAACAGCTGAGGATGGCATGGCAGCAAAGTGGAAATATGACATCAGCAAGGTACGGCTGCATATGCGCATGGTTACCTAGGTGCATATGTGTAGAACAGTGTGTCAGGGACAATGGGGGCAGACAGAGTAATCCTGCATGCATACCCCATGACAAGGCATGCTACCCTTGATACGTGTCACCTTGGTGTTCTGTACCTACAAATGTAGGTGGTGGCAGATAGTATTTATGCCTAGGTAGATGTGGGTTATTTTTATTTATTTATTTATTTAACATTTGTCAACTGTGAAAGTCCGATTTAGAACAAAGCCAATTTTCAGTGGAGGTCCGGGGAGAAATGCTCCAGATGCAAGTCTTTGTAATTTTTTATTTTTATTTTTATTTTATTGAGAGCCAGCAGCTACTCACAGGGCCTCAAAATGTATAACCATTGCACACACATAGGCACAACAGTCACACTGCTGCAAGGGGATACTCATTCATACAAAGTTATCCTTTTTGAGATTAAAACTCCTACCTATCTAGTAGTATACACTATAGCACTAAGTACTTATTGCATGCACCACAGAGCGTACCTGTGTGAAAAGTGTCTGCCAGTGCTGTTAAGATGGATGACATCAGCAGGTCCTGTAAAGGAGGCCAATGGGGGGTTGACAGGTAGCACAGGGCCTTAAAATGTATAACCATTGTACACAGATAGGTGAGGCAGGCACACTGCTGCAAGAAGATATATTTATGCACACATACACTCACAAAGTTGCCCTTATTGAGATTAGAACCCCTACCAATCTAGTAGTATATACTACGGTACAAAGTATTTATCGCATGCACCATGGAGATGATCTGTGTTAAGAGTGTCTGCCCATGCTGTTAAGGTGGATGACATCTGCAGGCCTTTTAAAGGAGGCCAATGGGGGGGTTGAGAGGTAGGCACAGGGCCTTAAAATATATAACAATTGCACACACATAGGTGAAACAGGTACACTGCTGCAAGGGGATACATTTGTACATGCACACTCACAGAGTTGCCTTTATTAAGATTAAAACCCAAACCTATCTAGTAGTATACATATCAGTAAGTACTTACCGCATGCATCACAGAGCTTATCTGTGTTGAGAGTGCCTGTCAGTGCTGTTAAGGTAGATGACACCAGCAGCTGTTGACAGGGAGGCCACTGTTGTGTAGAGTGCTAGTCACAGAGCCGTAAAACAATTGACCATTGTACAGACATAGGCCTGATTGGCATGTCTGTACTGTTGTATGGGAAATATCTGCATACACACACAAGGTGGCTAATGTAAGATTAGAACCCCTACCTACCTACTATTACACACTACAGCTCACAGTACTAGTTGCATGCAACTCCAGTTTCATTTCTTATACATGTGGCTGCAGTCACAGTACTTGTGGGCTATGGAAAATGGCCTTGTATTACACAGCCTGTGTGGCCTGCAGAATGGACCTGCTTCATGCTGTTATTGTATCTACTATCGTAGCAGTGGGGTACCAGTTAATACCCCTGCTATATGTGTACAGGTACCAATATCCCAATTTCTGGTCATTTGCAGGTTGCTAGGTGGGGAATTGGCTAATGATAATATGGCCTATCCAAGTCCTGCATTACAGCCATTGCACATTACACCACCCACTCACTGTTGTCTGTCTATAGGTTCATAGTTTGGTACTAGGCTATTGGCCCTAGGGCCTATGCAAGCCTAGCCATAACAATTCCCTGGATGTTTCTTCCCACAATATTTACTTCTCCGGGCCCCTGTCTAGCAAGGTGACTGACATGATCCCCGGGGTGAATTTACTATCTCCCATCCAATCATCAAGGTTCCTTTTGAAGAGGGACAATGAGGCGCTCTGCTTGACATGTATGGGCAGTCTATTCCAGAGTATGGGGAGTCTCTGGGTCAGGAACCTATCCCTCCAGCATGTTTTGTTCATTGTGATGACAAGGTTTAGATCCCTGGAGCATGTGGCTCAGAGGGATTGGGATTTCTTTAAGTGGAACATGCCCAACAGCTCAGGGTTTGACATGGCTTTGTATGTTAAGCAGAGATCGCCTTTGAGTAGACAATATGCCACAGAGTATAGCTGGAGTGCTGGAGTTTTTTTAGATGGTCAGCATATGGCATCTGCTTTAGGCTTGTGATTCTTTTAGTGAGGTATTTCTGTGCCTTTCCAGCTGTTGCAGATGTCTTGTGAGGTACATACCAAATGGGGCATTATACTCTATAATGGGTCTAATGAGGGATGAGTACAGTGGGACAATGACCTCCTTTTTTCTGGATGAAAAGCCCTTAGTGATGAGGTGTGCCACATAGAAGGATTTCCTGACTGTTGTGGCAATGTGGTTATCAAAAGTGAGACCACTGTCCACCTGTGTCCCTAAGTCTCTCATCATACTTTCGATGTTTAGCGTCCTGCCACCTATGTGGTAATTCATGGGTACATGCTTTTTTCCAAAGGGGATAACTATACATTTCTTGGCATTAAGCTTGAGCCCATGGCTCTGGCACCAGGCATCTGTTTCTGTAAGGCCCTTTTGTAGAATATACACATCATTTGGGGATTCAATAATGTCTCCCAGTTTGCAGTCATCTGCAACCTTTGTTAGCCAGAGTCCCTTAGTGTTGGCCTGTACTTCAGAGATGTAGATGCCAAACAAGAGTGGTCCCAGGACTGAACCCTGAGATTCTACAGTGTGAGATTCCATAGGCACAGGGCTCTGTGGGTGAGAGGATTATGTCATTATGCAGTTGTGGTCTTTTACCGTCAGACAACAGTTGTGTGTGTAGATGCAGTTAACCCCAGCATTCTGCATGTAGGAGTAGACATTCATGCATCCCCACACACATATACATATGTGTGTATGCATATATATATATATATATATATATATATATATATATATATATATATATATATATATATATATATATATATACACACATACACACACACACACACACACACACACACACACACACACACACACACACACACACACACACACACACACACACACACACACACATATATATATATATATAGTACACAGATGTCAGCTTAGATGTAGCTGTGTGTGTGGGTTATGTAACTGTGTTATATAGACATATGTGGAGAGTGTACATCATTCTACACCTTTATGTACCTATATATATATATATATATATATATATATATATATATATATACATGCCACATACTGATAGATAAGTGTAATCATGTCTAAGTGGAATAGGGAGAGACAGATATATATATATATATATATATATATATATATATATATATATACATAGCTGTCTGTATGTACAGAGATATATTCACAGCTCAGTTCTTTAAGATGAGACATCAGACATGGGCTGAAATTATCTAAGTGTAGGAGCATGCCCAGTGTGACTGTCAGTACTTACAAGGTGTCTCCAGACCAGACCTACCTGTACTCCATCCCTCCACTTTCTACATTTGTCTGGCCACTAGTTAATCCTTCTCCTTATATGTGGGCCTTTGTCCCACTCCTGTTCATGGCTTTGTCCATATTTCTTGCTCTAAGTGGTTGTAGGTATGCTGTGACTGGGGTACATGATGTAGCACTACACACAGAGTTACAGACTTCACACCTCTGACTGTACATGTTTTTCAGGATGTCCAGCATTCCGACACATATGTCTGCTCCTCAGACAGTTGTGTTTTTTGGTAATTTACTACTACATGGTGCCCACTGAATTGTTGTAGGTACTGACACAGTTACATGGTGGCCTTTACATCCTGCTGCTACTCTGACTTGTTACAACCTGCTGTTATAATAGCCACTGTCTAGGTTACACAGAGCATGTGTAATATCCACAGCTGTGGTTCCCTGTCCTTACATTGTCTCTGGCTTTGTCCCACTTTCTTGCAGTAACAAATAGTGACATATTGACATTCTTTGGGACTCCTACCATAGGAGTACCTCAGATGCAAACCTGCAGCTGCAGCCAGCTTGAACCATGAACACCATCAACCATGCTAATGTACTTAGCCCACTTAGCCACACCAGCCATCACAAAGTGAAACTTAATTCCTGACACTATCAACAGCAGACAGGTTTACACTTTGGCCCCTGCATGTTTTGGAAATAAAACATGTAGCCAGGTTATTTGGGACTGTGTGGTCTGCTGTTATAACCTTGCAAACATACTGTTACTGAAGCTGTATGGGAACATGGCTGTGTTGGGGTAGGGGACTCTGACATTGACAGTCATGCTTCTGTCCTATGACCCCATTGTTTGGCCTTTTATTTTGCATACTGCAGTGCGTTTTGCTGACTTGTGGCTTAATGCATTTTATGGGGCCGCCAGTATTGGACAGAGAGTTCCTGTTGTCTCACATAGCTGTTAGTTCTCTGCAGGTAGCCCAGTAGCCCACCCTGTTCCCTTGCATACATGAAGCAAATTCATACATATGCTACCATAGTCTAGTACCCCATACATTTGTTGTAAAGGAGAGTGACTTACCTTGTGAATGCAGCAGTTGAGATAGTGCTTCAGAACTGACTCTGTCTGATGCACACAGTACACAGCCAATACATGGTAAGGTGCAGGTTGTGTGGTGTGGCTGGCATCCTTTTTACTATGTATGTGAGTCAGAGTGAGATGTCAGTCCCTAGGACCCTAGGTTTTCAGTGCATGTGCTATGCATTGCCTCTTTACCAGGCCAGGACATACTGGGCACACCTATGTCTGCCTACAGGGACAGCCTCAGGGGGTTCCTCCGAGTCCCTCTGTGGGTGTGGTTGTGAGGACCTTGGCATTGGTGGGGAGCTGTGTGTCCCTTCCCTGTGATGATCCTGCCGCAGCTGTTTCCACAGGATCATATTGTATAGCATGGCACATACTGTGAACATCTGTGCACATGTGGCTGGAGAGTACTGCAGAGCTCCACCAGTTATATTGAGGCAGAGGAACCATGACTTGAGCAGCCCAAACACATGCTGTATTATATTCCTAGTTTGTGTGTGTGCCTCATTATGGTGTTCTTTGGTAGGTGTGTGTGCATTTCTGATGGGTGTTATCATCCACGGTTCCAGTGTGTAGCCAGCATCCCCCAGTAGATGGCTGTATGGGATGTATTCCCTGGCAAACATCTGGTACAGCTGTAATGCATGCCAGATATGGGAGAGTGATAACTGCCAGGGCTGCTGGCACACACACTCGTGACAATGCCCTGGGCATTGCACATGACCTGGCAGTTGATGGAGTGATACCCTTTGCGGTTGACATAGAAGACTCTACCCTCCTCACTGGGTGGTGCTATGATACATAGAAGACTCTACCCTCCTCACTGGGTGGTGCTATGATGCATACTTGAGTGCAGTCTATGGCACCCAGTACCTCAGGGTAGTGTGCTACACAGTAGAAGAGGTGCATACTGCCGGCCCTGTCCTCAGGGGTCCGGGGTAAATAAATGTGCTCACTGGCATGTGTTTGCATGGCAGCCAGGAGCTGGTGGAGTACCCTGGATGCAGATGCCTGTGAGACCCCCATCATGTCCCCAGTTGGTCTTTGAAAAGTACCTGTAGCTAGTATTCTAATGGCTACACATACCCTTGTTTCCACTGGTATGGGTTCCCCTCTGTTGGCTCTGGGTCTGAGTTGAAGGCAGCAAAGCTCAGTGAGTTCTTGTAATATGTACCTGTCCACCCTGTAGT
This sequence comes from Protopterus annectens, assembly GCF_019279795.1. Taxonomy (NCBI): domain Eukaryota; kingdom Metazoa; phylum Chordata; order Ceratodontiformes; family Protopteridae; genus Protopterus; species Protopterus annectens. Next base: position 1,080,395,753 of record NC_056737.1, on the reverse strand, counting down.
GGTCTACAATCTCCAGCTCCTGTAGCTCCTGGAAGGTTACCCTGGGCCTGAACACTCTTTTCCTTCTCAGTCTAGGCCTATTGTCCGCAGCAGCAGCAGTGACCTCAGCATCTAACACATACAGATGTAGCAGAGCAGCATCCTCTAGCATTTCACCAGTCTGTACTCCAATGGTGCAGAGTATGTGGGAGAAAGCAGATTGTAGGGTGTATGTATACTTTATAGTGATGTGCTGCCGATGCAGCCTGTGTGATTGGCTAACTATGATGCATTCCACCTGCCAGGTATATCATTGATGAGTTTGAATGGCCTAGTGTCAGTGGAACAGGGCTAATCAGTAATTTATACATGACTGACTTTCTCAGGCTATATCCCTTTTTTGTAAAATGCCTTCCCTGCTAAGCACTTCCGCCCAGCATGCAAACCCACACTGCTGGTGTAAACACCGCTCAGTAGTCTGGACACACCCCCATGCATGGGTACACTCAGCATAGCTTAAACCAGCTAAAGCATGCACCTCACAGCTAAACAAAGCTTAGCAGGACTGGACACACACCCCCACTTAGCTGATCTAAGTGGCACGCAAACGGGTGTTGCTGAGCTCCAATCCACTTAAACATATTGTGACATACCCCCTTTTGATGTCAGCTAGCTATTCAGTGAACACCAACACAATTCTGGGGCTACACAGATTTTATCTGTGGACACAGTGGCCAATTTTTACTATTTAGTAGCCCCAGCTCATTTGCATACAGATCCATGCACAAAACCTGGATACTTCACTATTCCAGGGCCTCCTTAGCAGCCACTGAAATCTACCATTGTACATACTGCATGCAGGGCCCTATAATACATTATTCTGTCATATATCTTATTTTTACTTTATAAACTTTTTAATATATATATATATATATATATATATATATATATATTTTTTTTTTTTTGTATAACGGCATGTTTGCGCGCTGCTGCTTGCCATGCATATTTAATATGGATATTAAAAAAACATTTATTTTATATTATTTTGCATTGTTTTTTGGGCACACCGGGCATAGTTTTGTACATATCTGTGTCTAGTATGACATTTCTGACCTTCTAAATGGGCTTTTACAGCCCCTGTTCAATTTTACTTTCTTGTACACAGAAATTGTCCGTGTACACTTCTAATACCAACACGAGATCTGCACGAATACCTCTCTGCTTTCTGGATCACCAAACAACCTCATTTGCATGCAGTTCACCTGCTTATGAGGTGATTTGCATGCCATGGGCATTTCCATGTCTGCATGCTCCTGCATGCCTCTTTGCTATGTTTACAGGATCACACAGCTGCTTAATTCCATGTTAGCTCCGTGCCACTCTGCCTACATGGAAAATCCCTCTGTGTAGGCTTTATTAACCCCCCCCCTCCTTAGTAGAGGAGAAAAATGAGGAGTAAGAGTAATAAGGGGAAAAATTCTAACAGATTTGAAGAGGAGTGAAGCAAATAGAGGGGAAGTAGAAACTACAGACATGTCAAGTGGGAGCGTGGCATGGGCAGGACCAAGTATTTAGCAGATAGTGTTTTAAATCTCTTTTAAACTGGTGTTGTAGAGAGATATTTCTTATGTTAGGGGGAAGTGAGTGCCAAACATGAGCTACAGAGTACTTGTAAAGAGACTTTCCTATGTTCTTTTTGGGTTTATAGATATCAAGAAGATTACTGTCAGTGGAGTGTAAATATCAGAGGAAGTGTAGTAAAACACAAGGTTGGAGAGGGATGGGCAGGAAGAGTGATTGTAGAGGACAGAATGTGTGATCTGTAGTTGAGGAAGTAGTAGTTGATAAGAAAATTCAGGCCATTGAAGCTTTTGTAGAGTGAGACAATGGTGAAAGTTGTACGGAAGATTTGTGGTGAATCTGGCTATTTTGTTGTTTGTTTGGTCAAGTTTGGACAAAAGAGTAGACAGAATGTTAGTAAGGATAGGGGAAGCATAGAGTAAACAAGGCAGGAGGAGTGACTGAGAAAGAGAAGTTTTGGAGGTAAGTGTGAAGAATTTCCAATTTCTGTAAAGTAGGCTAAGTTTCTGGTGTTTTTTTTTTAAATTTATTGTTGGATATGTAGGTTGAATTTTAGTTCGTCATCAATTATGGTGCCAAGTAGTTAGGTATAAGGTTTAGCTTTAATGATAGTATTGTTGAGTGAGGTGATGACAAAGGAGGATTTGTGTTGTGCCAGCGTTCTAGGAGAGAATAGAAGGGGTTTTGAATTTTTAGGATTTAGTACTAGCTAATTATCGGGGAGCCATGTTTCTACAGCTGAGAAGGTATCCTGAGTGAGTGTCAATAGGTCAGGAATATTATGGGCAGTGGAGATGAGTGTGGAATCATCAGCATATTGTAACAGAGTAGACAGTTTGCAAGCAGAATTTAGTTTTTTGTGGAGATATTAAATAGGAGGGGGTCCAGGATCGATCCCTGAGGAACTCCTGTGATGACTGAAAGAAAGGGGGAGAGGACAGTTTGCGAGCAAACAGATTGTTGTCTGTTGAAGAGGTAGCTGGAGAACCAGTTAACTGAGGAGCTGGAGAGGTTGAGGTCTGAGAGTTTATTTAGAGGTTTAGAGTAAGAAAAAGTATCAACAGCCTTTGAGAGATCAAGGAAAAAGCAGGAGATAAGCATGTTGTTATCATGGGCCTCGCCTACAGTTTGGGTGAAAGAAAGTAATGCAGTGGAAGTACTATGGTAGGGCCTGAAACCATGTTGGGTGGAGGTCCAGAGGTTGTTGTCTAGCAGATGTTTGAGTAACTGGGTATGTATACATTTCTCAAGAGTTTTGGAGACAGGGGACAAAATGGCAATGGGCCTGAAGTTAAAAGGGTCAGTGGAGTTGCTGCCCTTATGTAGAAGGATTGTATAGAAGGATTTCCATATGTCAGGGGCACAGGCTTCATTAATGGATCTTTTTATGAGTATAGAGACAGGATAGGCAAAGACACTGCAGCAATTCTGAGAAAGTAAGAAGGTAGTTCATCAGCAGAGGGAGAGCAAGGTTTGAGTTTGACAAGATAAATCTGATGTAAGCAGTGGGAACTGGTTTAAATGAGAAGCTATTGGAAGATGTTTTGTTGGGAGATGAAAGAAGGGTAGAGGAAGTGTTGTTATTATGAGTAAGCTTTAGTTTTTTGAAAATCATTTCCTTATATAGTAAAAGTGATTTGCGACATGAGCACCCTGCTTTTCAGAAGTGGGACTGGGAATTTATTTATTTATTATTTATTGAGATTTGATTATCAGGAAAGTCCAACTGGGTAGGAGCCCATTCTCAGAGGAAGCATGGGGAGAAAAGCTCCAAAGTATTTCAGAACCTTTTAAGAACAATAATTGTACAGTCTTTAAAAATAACACAAAAAACAACTACAGTTTAAATGATTATACCACATTCGATATAATATGAAAACATTAGTTAAGAATAGATGCAAGTTATATGACAGTGGTTTAATAGTTAGAAAAATTGTATCCATTTTATAGAGGAATTAAAAGTAGGTTTAAGACCTGAAGAGGGCTGTGCACAAGGGATTCCCTCACAACATAACAGATTTGGAGTGCTTTTGCAAGGAAGAGTAGGCAAATATTGTCAAGTCAAAATGTGCCATGCTGATAGACTCCTACCCAAGAAGACTGAATGTTGTAATTAAAGCAAAAGGTGCTTCAACAAAGTATTAGTTTAAGGGTGTGCACACTTATGCAACCAGCTTATTGTACGATTGTACGTTTTTTATTTTTTATATTTTTTCCCCTAATAGATTTGTTCATTTTTCAATTGAATTGTACAGGTTATAGGTCACATTAAAGGTGGGAAAAGTTTTGAAATGATTTTATATCACAAAAACCTGGCATTTTAACAGGGGTGTGTACACTTTTTATATCCACTGTACATATATGTGTGTGTGTGTGTGTGTGTGTGTGTGTGTGTGTGTGTGTGTGTGTGTGTGTGTGTGTGTGTGTATGTATATGTATATATATATATATATATATATATATATATATATATATATATATACACATATACATGTGTATCTATATATGTGTGTGTGTGTGTGTGTCTGTGTGTGTGTGTGTGTGTGTGTGTGTGTGTGTGTGTGTGTGTGTGTGTGTGTGTGTGTGTGTATGTGTGTGCACGTGTGTGTGTGTGTGTGTGTGTGTGTGTGTGTGTGTGTGTGTGTGTGTGTGTGTGTGTGTGTGTGTGTGTGTATATATATATATATATATATATATATATATATATATATACACATACATACACATATACATGTGTATCTATATATGTGTGTGTATGTGTGTGCATGTGTGTGTGTGTGTGTGTGTGTGTGTGTGTGTGTGTGTGTGTGTGTGTGTGTGTGTGTGTGTGTGTGTGTTGTGTGTATATATATATGTATCTATATACGTGTGCGTGTGTGTGTCTGGATTACTTGTCTTTTGCTTTTCAAGATATTTGCATCTTGATTGCTGAATTTAACATAGAAGAAAAAAAGAGATGTAAAAATTAGGAAGACATTAGCTGCACTGAAGCAGTTCTGTTGATGCTTGTACACCCAGCTTGAAGTTATCTATGGACCTCAGACTTGGTAATGAATGCCTGTTAGCTGTGGTACTGTGGAAATTTAACTTATAAAGGATTATATCTTACACTGATATGTTGCAGCCAGACATAAATATGTGTTTTTACTTACAGGCTAGTTATATATATATATTAATATAAGAGAATGTAGCTGTGTTAACTGATGTGTTACCGTCAGACAACAGTTGTGTGTGTAGATGCAGTTAACCCCAGCAGCGTGTCCAGACTACTGTGCGGTGTTTACACCAGAAGTGTGGGTTTGCATGCTGGGCGGCAGTGCTTAGCAGGGAAGGCATTTTACAAAAAAAGGGATATAGCCTGAGAAAGTCAGTCATGTATAAATTACTGATTAGCCCTGTTCCACTGACACTGGGCCATTCAAACTCATCAATGATATACCTGGCAGGTGGAATTCTTTAGTACTGTTGTTAGCAGTATGATATGAAATAAGTAGATAATGTGCCATGATGCAAGTCCAAACAATTGCTTTCCAGTTTTATCATATGCTAAGCAGATATAAATATCTTGCGGGTTTAGGACTTGTCTGAGCATGTTTAATGTCTTGATTCTTAGTTTAAAATTGATAAAGATTATATTTGGAAAAGATAAACATATGCTGTCATTTTGTATGTATTTTTGAAACATGGTTGGATTCAAAACATTCAGTGAAGCTATCCTTTTTCATTCACTTCACAATCATAGTCAAAGATGTTCATGATCTTTAAGAAAACAACTTCCCCGCACTGACAATATGTCTGCTTTACTTATTAGTTTGTCTTTTCTTCTCCTCATTATAGATGTACTACTGAGTAGAATCACTTATTAAGGCAGTAAATTACATTTCTGGGAAACTGACAGTAAAGCCTCAGAAAGCTGTTTTTTAACAATGTTGTTTTACTGCATTCCTGTTTATGTGTGTCTCTCAGATGTTTCAGATAACACAGCTGCTAATTGAAAATGTTACACCCTACCCTGCTTCTGCGGCAACCCCCAACTTATACCAGAACAAATGCTGCTTATCCATGTGAAGATCAGAGATAATGTGCTACTTGTCAAAACATCAGTGTGCATTACAGTACACATTGGGGATCAGTCAAATCAGTTAACTCAGAATACAATGTAACATGTTGTTAAGTGCTAATACCTCTGCTATCTGGCACCTTGAAGCCAGGAATAATAACGTCCTAGGACAAAATGCAATCTAGAATCTGCTAACCCAAATTAAATACAGCTGTACATTTCAGACTTAATGCCTAAGATACATTTTTATAAATCATTTAATATTCTGTCTCATTTGTCACACTTTGTAGCATTTTGATATGCCTAAGATTTTCATAGACCTTTAGATCCATCTTTCTCTCTATCTGTCTATCTTTTCATAGGATCATAGGATTTTACTAGGCTATCAACCTGGATGTCATTTCAAGCGTAGCCATTTCATCCCAATGTAATACCATAGATACACTAGTCTATACACAGGATTGCATTTAGTAATGACTGCCTATGTCCAGGAGGGATTATGGGCACTACCCTGGTAAGAATTTATGGTGCCCATCCACTCGTCCGGGTACCTTTTAAACACTGTCATAGCTGTGCTGTGTTTCACATGAATTTTTAGGCTATTCCAAAGATGTGGCAGTTGCTGGCAGACAAATCTGTCCCTCCAGCATGTCCTGTTAAGGTCACAGGCCATATTTAGGTCACTGAAATGGGTAGCTCTAGTCCCTTTTGATTTACATCAAGTTCAGCAAGTTCATTAGGTTTGGGTCTGAAATTGCTCTGTAAGACAGGAATAAGTCTCCCCTAAGAAGTCTATACAATAAACAGTATAGTGACAGATACTTTAGTCGGTCTGTGTAAGGCACATGCTGGAGTCCCTCGTTCTTCCTTGCTAGAACCCCCTGATGTGTCTCCAATTGCTGCAGGTGCTTTGTACAGTACATACCAAAAGGGGCATTATACTCAATTATGAGCCTGATTAGTGATGAGTATAGAGGGGTTATAACCTCCTTTGCTCTAGAGGTGATGCCTTTACTAATCAAGTGTGCTTCCTTACTACAGTAGACACATGGTGGTGAAAGTTATGGTCGCAGTCAACTTGTGATCCCAGATCCCTTACCACTTCATAGGTACTTAGGGTATTGTTGTTGATTTGATAATGTGAAGATACATTGTTTTTGCCTAAGGGAATGATGTTGCATTTCTTTGCATTCAGTTTGAGACTGTAACTAAGACACCAGTCGTTGGTCTGTGTAAGACTCTTCTGGAGTAAACTGACATTATTTGGGAATTCACTGATTGCACCTAGTTTGCAGTCATCTGCATACTTGGTCAGCCACAACCCCTTAGTTTTGGCCTGAACTTCTGAGAAGTATATACCAAACAGTAGGGGGTACAGCACTGACCCTTGTAGCATCCCACTGCTGACAGGTCTGCTGATTGATGTAGAGTCACCCACTTTGATAGTGCATGTGTCCAGTTTGTGAGCCAGTTGGCAACCTGTCTTACAACAAAGGGGTTTACATTCAGTTTACTAAATTTACCAGTAATGCCTGAGTGTGAGATTGTGTTGAAAGCTTTTGCCAAGTCGAGGTATGCTTGTGCACAGAATTGCCCTCGTCAGTGGCCCTGGTCACATTTTTGAAGAAATCCGCCAAATTTAACAGGCAGGATCTGTCCTTTATGAAGCCAAGTTTGGTTGGAAGCAGAGTTTGGAAGTTACCTATCTCTTTATTTATGAGGTACATAATGATACATTCCATGGCCTTACAGATGAGGCTTGTCAGACTTATGTGTCTATAATTCCCTGGGTCTGCTGCTGGGCCACCTTTGTGGAGGGGAATAACTGTTGCTGTTCTCCATTCCACAGGAACAAAGCCAGTGGTTTGGCTAAGATTGAAAAGGGTACTTAATGGTGATGCTAGTTCATGTTTTAGTCTGTTTAGAAGACAGCCTGGGATGCCAACTGGTCTCATAGAGGCTGTGTTTATTGCCTTGGACAAGGCTTTCATAACCTGTTCTTCAGATATGGAGGGGGGTTTGTGATAGGTTTGGAGGGAATAAGGGAGTGAAATTTTCACCAAACCTATCCACCAGCAATATTGCTATCTCTGTGGGGTCAGTATGTGTGATACTGTTGCTCACTAGTTCAGCACATGCTTGGGTCATACATTTTAGGCTACATATGCAGCTGTAAAAGACCTTTTGGTTATCCTTGGCTGTACTTGCTAAGTTTCTCTCAAAGAAGCCCTTAGAGGATTTGACAAGTTGTCTTATTTGCCTATTGAGGCTAAGGAGGGTGCTTTTCCATAGTCGGGGCCTTGCCTTTTTTTTCTTGGACAGCAACTTTTTGCATTTGTTGTAAAGTTTGTTGATGCTGGATGTATACAATGGCGGCTTGTTTTTACTTGGGGCTCTAGCTTTGATTCTATCTGGTACAGCCAAGTCTATACACTATTACAAGTGATTGTACAGGGCTTTAGTGTAAACTTCTGTGTGGTTACCACTTCCAGCTGGGAGTGGGACTTAGAATGCATTAATATCTTCACCTAGGAGGGTATAGTTTGCCTTTGTGAAGTTTTTTTGTCTGATTTCACCTTTTGTGAGTTCTGGTGTTAGTGTCAGCTCAAAGGTGACAGATTTGTGGTCAGATTTAACTAATGAAGGTCTGTCAGTTGCAGCAGTGTATCTGTTTGTCATGTTAGTGAGGACCAGATCTAGTATGTTTGTTCCTCTTGTTGGGGTATGAACAATTTGTTCCAGGGAATTTGAGTTAACAAAGTCAAGGAACTTTTGTACTAGTGAGTTAGGGCTAGAGTAGATTTCCCAGTTGATGGTGGGATAATTGAAATCCCCTTTAACCAGAGTGCTTGGGAATATTTGGATTGACCCCAGTTTGGTCAAGTAGGCTTCAAGTGCGTCATGACCCATGGAGGGGATCTATAACTGGCTATGACTTGAACGGGGGTCTTACCCACAGAAAACTGAACTTGGAGTAACTTCATGGAGTTGTCTAGTCTAACTAGACAGGAGGTGAATTGATCTCTAATATAGACAGAAACACCACTTACTTTGGTTCTCACATGTTCATTTTCTGGTCTGAAGGTGTGGAAGACATTGCAGCCTTGCAAGGCCAGGGTACTCTCTGAGGCCTTGAAACAGGTTTCTGTGACTGCACAGACATCTACATCTTCCAGTGATAGAAGTGCTTCCAGGGTGTGTAGTTTTTGATTTACGCTCCTAGTGCTTAGCAGTATGACCCTTATTTTGTTTTGATTGGCAAATTTCACATCAGTAAGTTTGTTTTTGAAACCTTGCCTAAAAAAGGTACTATGGGGGAAGCAAGAGCCTTTGTCAGCAGCTGAAAGCCTAGAGGTGCCAGATGCAAACCATCTCTGGCAAAGCAGCAAAGTTTGTCGACCATGTCATCCCAGGCTGACAGAAACTGGATCCCCTTTGAATGACACCAAAAACTAAGCCAGTTATTGAAATCAATCATTTTTTGTTTACACTGCAGCATCATTCTAGGTGAGGGTACTATGCTGCTCAAGGCTAGGGACATACCTGCCTAGGACACATACTCAGAAAGCTCAATCATGTCTCTCTTCATATAGTCCAATAAGGTACATCTCAGGTAGTTCACTCAAACATGAACTATGACAGAGTCATAATGGTACTTGTTGCTGTGAGACCTGGGTGCATGCCTGATCTGATGAATCCTGGAACTGAACAGACAGCTGACCATGACTTTCTCCTTGTCCAACATGGTGAATGGGATATTCGTGTGTCTCACTAGGGAGTCTTCAATGACAAGAAAATGTGTTTTTTGAGTGTTATGCCTTACGGGCTTTTTAGGTGAGTCAGTGGTGCTACTATGTGCCATGGGAACTGTGTTAGTTGTACCAGTCTTGTGACTTGGAGGACTCTGGTGTTTTGGTACATTTTCTGAGAGAACCTCCGTGTATGTTGATTTTTGTGTTTGATGCGTACTATATGTATGAGTAGTGGTATTATGTGTATGAGTAGTGGTGGGTGAATTGACAACCTCTTCAGTGTTACTGTTTTAAGTGTGAGAGAGCAGGGGTTCAAGATTCTTGGTGTAGATACATCTGTCACACTCTGTACCAGAGTGAGTTATTAGTAGAGGGTTGTTGGTGTACATGAGGCAATTGCTACACTGCTCAAGAGACCCAAGTCAACAAGGTAGGCAGGAGAAACAAGGGTAGTCCAACTGTCCATAATGCTAGGTTGAAGAACAGTTATCGCAAGGGGGGGGGGGCTTTTCAGAACTGATCAAGGAGGTGCTCCATGGATGGATATTTCTGCCTGGGCTTAAACCTAGCCACTGGCAATGCACAAGCCAGTGCATTTCTTTGTGCCAGTTCCAAGCCCGGATAAATGGGGAGGGTTGCGTCAGGAAGGGCATCCGGCATAAAATGTTGCCAAATCATACATGCAGGCAACTGTACACATATACATACCGGATCGGTCGAGGCCTGGGTTAACAACGACCGCCACCAGTACTGTTGGCCAACAGGGTGCTGGCAGAAATTGGGCTACTGTTGGCTGAAGGAGGAGAAGAGGCGGAAGACATGCCCAAAGGCAGGTAAAGACTAGGACTGTGATAGTGAAGGTCAGAACTTTGAATGTTGGCAGTATGACTGGTATAGGGAGAGAGCTAGCTGATATGATGGACCGAAGGAAGGTTGGTATATTGTGTGTGCAAGAGACCAGATGGAAGTGGAGCAAGGCTAGGTGTATCGGAGGTGGGTTCAAATTGTTTTATCATGGTGTGGATGGGAGGAGAAATGGCATAGGCATTATCCTGAAGGAACAGTATGCCAAGAGTGTTTTGGAGGTGAAAAGAGTTTCGGATAGAGTGATGTTTATGAAGCTGGAAATTGATGGTGTAATGATGAATGTTGTTAGTGCATATGCTCCACAAGTTGGGTGTATGATGGATGAGAAAGAAAAATATTGGAGTGAGTTGGATGAAGTGGTGATGACTGTACCCAAGGGTGCGAGACTGGTGATTGGAGCAGATTTCAATGGGCATGTTGGTGAAGGGAACAGAGGGGATGAGGAAGTGATGGGTAGGTATGGTGTTAAGCAAAGGAATGCAAAAGGTCAGATGGTAGTGGATTTTGTGAAAAGGATGGACATGGCTGTGATGAATACATATTTTAACAAGATGCACACAGGTGGATTATATATTATGTAGAAGGGCCAGTCTGAAGGAGATTGGAGACTGTAAAGTGGTGGCAGGGGAAAGTGTAGTAAGGCGGAATAGGATGGTGGTTTGTAGGATGACATTGTTGATCAAGAAGAGGAGGATGAGTGTGAGGGCAGCACCAAGGATCAAATGCTGGAAATTGAAAAAGGGGAATTGTGAGGTGATGTTCAGGGAAGAGTTAAGACAGACACTGGGTGGCAGTGAAGAGTTACCAAATAGCTGGGAAACTGCAGCAGAGCTAGTAAGAGAGATGGCTAGAAAGGTGCTTGGTGTGACATCTGGAAAGAGGAAGGAGGACATGGAGACCTTTTGGTGGAATGAAGAAGTACAGGAGAGTATACAGAGAAAGAGGTTGGCGAAGAAGAAGTGGGATTGTCAGAGAGATGAAGAAAGTAGACAAGAGTATAAGGAGATGAGGTGTATGACAAAGAGAGAGGTGGCGAAGGCTATGGATAAGGCGTATGATGAGTTGTATAAAAGATCGGACACCAAGGAGGGAGAAAAGAACCTGTACCAATTGGCTAGACAGAGGGACCGAGCTAGTAAAGATGTGCAGCAGGTAAGGGTGATAAAGGATAATGAGGGAAATGTACTCACAAGTGAGGAGAGTGTGTTGAGCAGATGGAAAGAGTACTTTGAGGGGCTGATGAATGAAGAGAATGAGCGGGAGAGACGGTTGGATGATGTGCGGATAGTGAATCATGAAGTGCAGTGGATTAGCAAGGAGGAAGTAAGGATAACTATAGGTTCATAGGTAGGTACTAGGCTATTGGCCCTAGGGCCTATATAAGCCTAGCCAAATGAAGAGGATGAAGAACGGAAAGGCTGTTGGTCCAGATGACATACCTGTGGAAGCATGGAGATGTTTAGATGAAATGGCAGTGGAGTTTTTAACTAGATTGTTTAATGAAATCTTGGAAAGTGAGAGGATGCCTGAGGAATGGAGAAAAAGTGTTTTGGTACCGATTTTTAAGAATAAGGGTGATGTGCAGAGCTGTAGTAACTACAGAGGGATTAAATTGATCAGTCACAGCATGAAGTTATGGGAAAGAGTAGTGGAAGCTAGGTTAAGAAGGGAGGTGATGATTAGTGATCAGCAGTATGGTTTCATGCCAGGAAAGAGCACTACAGATGCGATGTTTGCTTTGAGAGTGTTGATGGAGAAGTACAGAGAAGGTCAGAAAGAGTTGCATTGTGTCTTTGTGGATTTAGAGAAAGCATATGACAGGGTGCCTAGAGAGGAGTTGTGGTATTGTATGAGGAAGTCGGGAGTGTCAGAGAAGTATGTAAGAGTGGTACAGGATATGTACGAGAGTAGTGTGACAGCAGTGAGGTCTGCAGTGGGAATGACGGATGCGTTTAAGGTGGAGGTGGGATTACATCAAGGATCAGCTCTGAGCCTTTTCTTATTTGTAATGGTGATGGACAGGTTGACAGACAAGATCAGACAGGAGTCCCCGTGGACTATGATGTTTGCAGATGACATTGTGATCTGTAGTGAGAGTAGGGAACAGGTGGAGGAGACCCTGGAGAGGTGGAGATATGCTCTAGAAAGAAGAGGAATGAAGGTCAGCAGGACTAAGACAGAATATATGTGTGTGAATGAGAGGGAGGATAGAGAAATGGTGAGGATGCAGGGACTAGAGGTGGTGAAGGTGGATGAGTTTAAATACTTGGGATCAACAGTATAGAATAATGGTGAGTGTGGAAGAGAGGTGAAGAAGAGAGTACAGGCAGGATGGAGTGGGTGGAGAAGAGTGTCAGGAGTGATTTATGACAGACAAGTACCAGTAAGAGTGAAAGGGAAAGTCTACAAGAGGGTAGTAAGACCAGCTATGTTATATGGGTTGGAGACAGTGGCATTGACAAAAAGGCAGGAGTCAGAGCTTGACATGGCAGAGTTGAAGATGTTAAGATTTGCACTGGGTGTGACGAGGGTGGACAGGATTAGAAATAAGTATATTGGAGGGTTAGCCTAGGTTGGAAGGTTTGGAGACAAAGCCAGAGAGGCAAGATTACGTTGGTTTGGACATGTGCTGAGGAGGGATGCTGAGTATATTGGGAAAAAGATGCTAAGGATGAAGTTGCCAGGTAACAGGAAAAGAGGAAGGCATAAGATAAGGTTTATGGATGTGGTGAGAGAGGACATGCAGGTGGTTGGTGTGACAGAGCAAGATGCAGAGGACAGGAAGAAATGGAAACAGTTAATCTGCTGTGGTGACCCCTGATGGGAGCAGCTGAAAGAAGAAGTAGTTTAATATGTTACAGCTCACTAGCAGCATTTCTTTGACCAGAAAAAGTACTTAGGATGAGGACTACACTAACTTGGTACAACTGTACCTAAGCAAAAAATTGTCAAATTTATCTCTCCGGCTATGGTGCACAATTGACTTGAAAAAAAACTTTAGAAAGGTTCAAAAGGACCAATGAGGATGCTTACTCATAGACCAACCACCCTTCACCAAACAGGTTCCAATCAGCACACTTCTCTAGCTAGAGTGCAGAAGGGCCCTTTCCAATCTAAGATGGCCTGGAAAATGTGCTCAGAACAAACAGCCACTACAAACAGACCAAGATGCAGCAAACCTGTATCTGGACTATGCTACAACTATTAGCTACCCTAGTTTAAATTAGAAACTCTAGAGAATGTTTAACACAGCAGAAAAATAGCAGTGAGACACTAAAAATGTTTAAAAAAAAACCCAGCAAAGAGACTCTAAAGAATGCTTTAAACAGCAAACAAAGCAATTATTTTAACACTGCTTGGTTAGAAAACCAGAACAAGCAGAACAGATTGCTTTGCAACAGTGAAAGGTACCAGAAAATACTTAGTGAAAATAGCAAACAGAAATTTGTAAACTGTGAAAACAGCAATAAAATATGATTTAACAGACATAGTATGTAGACAATTGTAATATAACAGTACAGTTTAGTACACAGTATTTAAATACAGTATTAAAGTAGGCAGCAGACAATAAAAAAATGCAATAAATAGTATAATCAAGCTAAGAAAACAAAAAAAGAGGCAGCTTTTTTTTTGGAAGCTCAGAAGCCTATAGTTGTCTGGTATCTGAGCTCAGAGTTGTGGTTGGTAGCCCACCTCAGTCATACCTCTCGAGCTCTTAGAGCAATAAATCTGGACAAAGCCATAAATAAAAACAGGGCAAAGGCCCAAAAATAGGGAAGATTTTTAAATATTGCTCCTACAAACTTAGAAAGTTGATAGAATAACAGGTTTTGCATTAGCATTAATTTTCTGAGGAGTATGAAGTCTGAAACTCAAATGTCTGTCATTATTTTCTAACTAAAGTCTCTTCCGCATTAATCTGCCAGAAAACCACAATTTTATGAAAAAAGGACCAAAACTATGAGGCAGAAATCTGGACATTCTGTGAAAATCTGTACAGTTGAGAGGTATTAGTTCATCTCGGTATTTATTTTTTCATTTGTATTTTCTGATTTGGAATGTCCAACTGGGAAATCTTCACTTCCAATAAATTCTTCCAAATAAACTGCATACAAATCCTGTTGAGGTGGTAAAACAGTAAAAAACCCTTTAGCTTCTTAACCTTGTATTATCTTCTATCTCCTCACTTCCTACTTCATTTTGCTGCTTGTGCTTAGGTCTTAGACTGCATTTGCATTTGTTAATGCTTCTCGGTAGCCTTATACTTTAGTTGAGCTGCTTTTTACTCTTGTGATCTTGTGAACTAATTTATCACATTCACACTGTTTTAAACCAATTTACTGACTAACTGCATTTCATTATAACTGTATTTTTTCATACTGTAAGTTCTGTTTTTTGTCTGTAAGTGGTTAATCTGTGCTTTTTTGTGAGTTTTACTATTTTCTTAACCCTTAAATTGAGTAGCATACTTTGGTACAAGTTTGCTGCATCCAGAGCTGCAGCTGCACTCTTTTTAACCCTTTGTGAGATATTCCAGCTACAAATTTTCCCTTAGTAGCACTTGTGTGATCACCTAGTAGTACTACTGTTAGACCTTCCCCCTTTACCTTCTTAGCTCTCTTTGGCATCTCTCCCTCAGTTTCTGACAAATATGGATGGACAATTTCCTACACTTTCTCCTGACAGTCTGTTTGACATGGCATCCTGAGAGAGTCTAGCAACTGCCTGATATACATGGACAACCCTCTACTTCTACCACCTAGGAACACAATTTGTGAGAGATGCAATTACATTAATAACCTAGAGTCAATGGTCTCTCCCTCTCAAGCCAGTATATCTGGTACTGAGAAGTTTATCAACACAAACACCACACCTCAAACACCACCTACACCTACACAACACACACCCACATATGCAACAGTCCTCAACAAAAACATACCAAAACAAAAGAGACCTCCAAGGCAAAACACATGCAAACTCCACTGCCCACCAGAAATCTCTGTTTCATCTGAGGAAGTCATTAGAGGATGAAAACGCATCTGTAGTGATAACAGCGTTTATGGTTTTATTCTGAAGAAAGTGTGTTTCAGTAAAGCTTGTTCCTGTGGAAAATACCAGTGGAGTCGTGCCTTGGTGGAATTGCTCTATTTTTCTTTTGGTTTTGGCAGCTTTTATTGAGCAGTTTACTTTCCTGTTTGTTTTGGCTGTTGGAGATATATGAAGAGAGACATGATCAAGCTCACTGAATATGTGTCCCAGGCAGGTATGTCCGTAGCCTTAAGCAGCATTCTACCATCACCCAGAATGATGCCTCAATACAAACAGAAAATGATTGACTTTAACAACTGGCTTAGTTTCTGGTGTCATTCCAAGGGAATTCAGTACCTGACAGCCTGGGAAGATATGACTGATAGACCACGATGCTTTGCCAGAGATGACCTACATCTGTCTCTCTTGGGCTTCAGGCTTCTGACAAAGGCTCTTGCCTCCCCCACAGTTCCTTTTTTAGGCAATGCCATGAGGTCACAATTGCCAACATGAACATTTTATCAAAAAGCAAATTAAAGGCCATGCTGCTAAACGCTAGAAGTCTAAACATGAAACTGCACCCGTTGCAAGCATTCTTAACCCTGGAAGATGCTGACATTTGTGCAGTCACATAAACCTGGTTTAAAGCTGCGGAGAGCACCTCAGCCATACCAGGTTACTCACCCTATCATACATAGAGACCCCAAACCATGGGCAGCAAAGCAAAAAGAGGTGAAGTAGCAATATATAAAAAAGACACACACACCTTCAGGCTGATCAAACAGTATGACACACAGGAGGCACTTCAGGGGTAGTTAACCATTGACAGGACCCTATTCAAATCATAACTAGCTACTGGCCCCCAACTTTGACTCAAGATGCCCACTCCAACTATCTGGACCTCTTTGAATATATCAAGATTCAACCTTTTACCCTGATCCTGGGTGACTTTAAATATCCAACCATAGACTGGAAGAACTAATCATGCCAAAACACAAATGCCCAGAGATTCCTTGATTTCATAATTGTAAATGCCTTGGACCAGCTGGTCGACAGCCCCACAAGAATTGAAAATATCTTGGACTTGGTATTAGCCAACATTAGTAACCACTGCAGCATCCCTACAGTGTCATCCTCCCTAGTATGATCTGACCACAAAGTGGTCACTTTCGAAGTCACCATCTCCCCCAACCCCCCCCCCAATAGGGTCAAACAAAAAAACTTCTCCAAAGCTGATTACAATCTCCTGAGGGAAGTTATAAACAACTTCACAGCCGTCTCCCCCTTCATAGGAACAGGCACACATATCCAAACCTAGACTAAAGTACTATACAAGCATTTATATAGCTGCATGGAATCAGGAGTACCTGACAGGACAAAACCATCCTCCTCAAGGAAGAGTAAACCTGTCTGGTGGACATCTTCAATAAATAAAACTCTATAATAAAAGGAAAAAATTGCAGTCTAGGACCAAGAAGGAGCGGGTGCCTAATTGGAAGCACTCTCTCCTTAGCCTGAACAAGCAAATAAGAACACTAGTGAAATCCTCCAAAGCAAACTTCAAGTCCAAACTGATCACATCTACTAAAGGCAATCACAAGGCTTTCTTCACATATATCTGCAATCCCAAGGGAAACACCCAGATCTGCTCAGAACTGGTGGTCAAGAACACCAGATACACAAATACCATAGATATAGCCAACCTGCCTGCAGACAGGTTCAGTGAAAATTTCACCCCTCTGTCCCCCTCATCAGTAAATCAGGACATCCCCAGCACCTGCCCCCCTCCCCTTATCTCTAGGGAGCAAGTCATCACCGCCCTCTAAGAGACAAAAAATATAGCCCCCATGGGACCCAATACCATCCCAGGCTTCATCCTACATGAACTCAGGCAGGAGATTGCAGCACCATTAGGCACCCTATTCCACCAAAGCCTGAGTAACGTCTTTATCCCAGATGAGTGGAGGACAGCCACTGTCATTCCTTTGCACAAAGGTGGAGCATCCACCGATCCAGGAAATTATAGACCCATCGGCCTAAATAGCCTGATCTGAAAGGCCATGGAGTTGATTATCATGGACCTCATTAACTCATTCCCTCCAGGACAGCTCTTTTGAGTGTGTAGTTTTAACTCTCAATTGGTGTGGCTGAAGCCTTTAAAGAAATGAAGTTATCACCTTACAATTCTAACAAACACTCGTGGTCAGAGGTCAAACATCAATACGATTGTAAAAAAGACAGCAAGAATTACCCAAAAAGCATTTAATGAACAACACATTAAACAGTAAGTGCTTTGTATGACTTCCTGCAGCTATATAAATGCTTGACTGAATAATGTATTTAACACAACAAACATTTTGAATAGTACATGCACCAATCTCATCTTGAGCATTACTCATGTGAACAAATTACATCAATGCTTAAGCCCTTTTCTTTTTAGATAGGCTACAAAGTCATCTCTATTATTTAACCCTGGCGGAAAGCAGGCATTCAACCCTACCTGCCACATATACTCTCGCCAGCTTAATTCATCTTCAGCATCAAAACTTTTTTCATAATTAGATATTTCTTCTAAAACTAAAAATGTAAAATGTACAGAACAGCTGCTAGTTTTATAATTCTTACCTAAAGCATTTTTAACATCGCCTATATCAACAGCATATTTGTGCTCATAAACACATTTGTACAATTCTCTGCTCGTACGTCCAACATAAAAAGAAGGGCAAGATTGGCACATCACTAAACAACAAACTTACTTTTATATGTAAAATAACTTTTAAATTTATATATAAAACCATTTATGTTGACTTCTTGAACATCAGTCAACAAATAATCACACAACCTACAATTAAAACATTTAAACATGCCAATCTTACACTTATTAGCCAAGATAGGCTTATTAAGTTTCCCTTGGAAATAATTCTTAAAATTTTCCCTCTTTTGTATATAAACTGAGGTTGGTCCCCTAATTTTTCTTTAAATTCAGTAGAACTTTGTATTATTTTCCAATTATTACTAATAATACTCAATAATATTGGTGTCTGTACTATTGCTAACTTGCATAGAAATTCTATAGTCTTTTTGGTCATCTACAGTTTTAACACATTATTTTGTTTTGTCTCATTTCTTTCACAACATTGAATGAACTACTTATGTCTGCAGGGTAACCACTAGTCACACATTTATCACAAAGGGCTTTACTTTCAGCATCAAAATCTCCATCTCTTTTAGTTAACCTGCTAATATGTATCAGCTGACTTTTGACAATTTTGTCCTTCATCTTTTTAGAGTGCATATTATATAATGTAAGTACAAATTGTTTTGAACATCTTTTTTATATATTTTTGTAAATAATGTATTATCACCTTTAATAACCACAACATCCAGAAATTTGATGTTCATAACATTAAACTCTGCTGTAAATTATAAATAAACATGAATACTGCTCAAATACATAATAAATTCTTTCAGACTGCTAACGTCACCTCTCCACATGAAAATAACATTGTCAATAAATCGGGTAAAAAATACAATCTTTTCTGAATATTTACTACACAAAATATTGACCCTTTCCCAGCCTTGCATAAATACATTTGCATAACTGGGAGCCATAGTGGATCCCATTGCCGCACCATTTGTTTGATGGTGGGGGGACAGAGGGGTGAAGTTTTCACTGAACCTGTCTGCCAGCAGGTTGGCTATATCTATGGTATCTGTGTATGTGGTGTTCTTGACCACCAGTTATGAGCATGTCTGGGTGCTTCCCTTGAGATTGCAGATATATGTGAAGAAAGCCTTGTGATTGCCTTTAGTAGATGTGGTCAGTTTGGACTAGAAGTTTGCTTTGGAGAATTTCACTAGAGTTCTTATTTGCCTGGCTAAGGAGAGAGTGCTTCCAATTTTTTCCTTTTATTATAGAGTTTATTTATTGCAGATGTCCACCAGAAAGGTTTACTCTTCCTTGAGGAGGATGATTTTGTTCTGTCAGGTACTTCTGATTCCATGCAGCTATATAAATGCTTGTATAGTACTTTGGTGTAGGTTTGGATATATGTACCTGTTCCTATGAAGAGGAAGAGGGCTGTGAAGCTGTTTATACTTTGCCTCAGGAGGTTGTAATCAGCTTTGGAGAAGTTTTTTTGTTTCACCCTATCTGGGGGAGTTGGGGGAGACTGTGACTTCGAAAGTGACCACTTTGTGGTCAGATCTTACTAGGGAGGATGACACTGTAGGGATTTTGCAGTGGTTACTAATGTTGGTTAATACCAAGTCCAAGATATTTTCACCTCTTGTGGGGGTGTCGAACAGCTGGTCCAAGGTATTTACATTGATGAAATCAAGGAATATCTGGGCATTTGTGTTTTGGCATAATTAGTGCAGAATGGAAAGATTTTTGTGTCATTGTTCTCATAATGTGTGGATTTCTATCAAATGAGAGGGTTGACGTTACTAAATATTTTTCTTAGGCTTCTATCCTTAAGAAAATTCATGGCCTGTTCTAGGATTGCAATATTTAAAAATATCTCTGATTTTTTTGAGCTGTTTCTATGCAAGTTATTACTGTTGCAGCCAGAGGGTATGATGATTCCTGAGCAAAATATTTTGTCTTTAACATCTTGTCGGCCCACGGTATGTCTGAACTTTGTCACTGTGTCCAGACTCAGCTGGAGAACTTTGCATTGGTTTCTGCTTAACAGTAGAGGGTCTTAACTTGGGATGTTGCTTTAGTGTCTGACCCATAGGTTTTAGACACAATTGAATACCTTATTTACATATTCTGCTGTCACAACAGTTTTATGTGTGCAACAGCTGCAGAATGTCCCTCAAGACAGGAGGTGTTTCTGCTGCCTTTCATTAATGGACCTTCACTGTAAATTTTTCATGTGGAGTCTATCTTTTTTTACATGTTTTTTTTTACCTTCTATCAACTTGGTATTACCAAGGTGTAAAAGTCTGGAGATTCACATGTGAATGTGAGCAACTCTGGCTAGTGACTGACACAGGCCCCACCAGGCACTGCTTTTGGTCACATAAGTGTTTTGACTTTGTATTGGCAGCTGTTTCAGTTTATTGTAGTGGTATTGAGCAAAGATCCTGCAAGGTCAATGGATCAGCAAGAGGCTGAAAGTGTGTCTCCTAAATAGTTTTTCTGCAGTTATAATAAGGTGTGGGAGCAAAGCAACTCATGGGTGTGACCAGTTACAAATGCAGATGCCATGGCAAATTGCACATCCTGTGAAACAACTTTCACTGTAAAATGGGATGGGGAAAAAGCATTGAAAAGCCATTAAAAGTCAGACAAACATTAGCAAAGCCTTTATCTCTAGAGGCAGAACCTTGTAATGACAATGTTTATTCAGCCACTTAGTGCAACCAGTGAAGCTTCCAAAGGGACTGCAGCTGAAGTGACAGCAGCCTATCATGAAGTGAAACACAGTCACTCATATGTGTCCATGGACTGGGATAAGCTGGCACCAACAGTTTTCCTTGATTCTACTTTGGCTTTGAAATTCAGCTGTGGGAAGACAAAATTTGAGAGTATTGTAATGAATATACTTGCACCTCTTTCAGAGGAGCTTCTTCTGCAGGAACTTGGGAATTCCTATTTCTTAGTGGGATCAGATGCATCCAATAAAGGGAATAGAAGAATATTCCATTTGGTTACTCAGTACTTCACTCACACATGGCACACAATAGAAACTTTTGGATTTTTACGAGGATCATAACGAATCTGCTGAATGCATCTTTACTAGAATAAAGGACATTCTTGTGCATAAAGGACCCAAAGTACAAAACATTGCTGCAAGCAATACCTCAGTTAATTATGGAAAATGCAGGTCTGTTTTTAAAAGTTTGAAATGTGAGGTGCCTTACATCATTGCAGCAAACTGTTTATGTCATGTAATACATAACTGTGACAAGCTTGCAAGCAAGTCCCTTGCAAGGATGATGTAGAGACTCTGGTTTTGAAAGTACATAGTGAGTTTTCAACATCTGCTAAAAAATGGCACTGTTGAAAGACTTCTATTCTTTCTTAGACCAGGACTTTAAGTAAATCATGCAGCATGTTGTAACAAGATGGCTGTCTTTGTTGCCAGCTGTGTTGAGGCTGGTAGAATGCTGGCTTGCTATTAAAAGTTATTTTATTAGTCAAGGACCTGAGGACTGTCACCCCCTTATCTGGAGATTTGTGGAGGCAGATGAGGATGGCATCAGTGGGGATGTCTCGGAGGCAGAGTGCTACATTAATTTCATGCACTTCATCCTGCAGGTATTCCACAAGCAAAGCTTGAAAGTAACGTGGTCTCTGCTCCCGAGTTGTACACAGTGATGAAAAATCTTAAAGATGTGTTGCAGAGAAGGCTAGATGACCAATTCTTTGGTGCTAAAGTTTCATCTGCCTTGCAGCACTTTACTCCAGCTGTCGCACAGCAGGTCTGTAGGACTTTCTGTGATTTTTACAGTAAAGCACTTTGTGACCTACATAAGTGGTTTGACTGTGATAATAGTCCATTTAAAGCTATGCAGGTCCTCAGCCTCCAACATCCTGTAACTTGGCCAGAACTGCGTACAGTTGCAGATGTTTTCAAATTGGACGTGGACATTGAAGCACTTTACTCGGACTACTGCACTTTAACTGCTACATTGCCAGCCCTGTTACAGATGACAGAGGCATCTGTAAGTGATCACTGGGTGATGTTTTTTAGTAAAGTTCCAGACTGCAAGCCACTTTACAGACTGCTGCAGTTTGCCCTTTCAATCCTCCCAGCAATAGCTTTGTGGAAAGGGTTTTTTGACTTATGAGGAATGAATGGACTGATTACAAGAAATAGAATGCCTGTGTCTCTTGTGAAGGCAGAGTTGCAGGTCAAGCTAAATTTTAACATGAGCAGTTTCATTCATTTGTGAAAAATAACCAGCCATTACATGAGGCTGCTAGATCAAATGCAAAATATAGCTTCAAGTATAAGCAATGATTTCTGGTAAAATTGTGAAGACGCTTTATACAATTTTCTTTTTCATCCAGTGGTTTCATTTTTGATGTACTATTGTATGTAGTGAACCCTTAATGTACTGCTTTGAATGAATTACTGCTAATTTGTTTTTTATAAGTTGTTGTTGTTGTATTTTTTCCATTTAGTACTACCTACATGTGTACTACCTACATGTGATATTAAACTTGTGCTAAAGGGTTAGTAGTTTTCCCTTGCTTGCTTCATCTAGTGGTCATTTTGATACATTGTGTAGTGATGTACTGTTGTGTATAGTGAACCCTTGAACGAAGTACTGCTAAATAAAGTTTTTTTAATTTACATCTGACTCGTTGCATATTTTTCTATTTAGTTGTAACTGTATGTGATATCCACGACTTGTGCTGAAGGGTGTTGGAGCAAAGGGACATGGCTATTAAAATTAATGGGTGTGGCTTGAGGGTCTATATTACGTGATCGAACACCTAAACATCGACCACATAATATCGAACTGCAAAATAGCGAACACTGTCAGGAAATGTTACCGTTGGCCACGAAAAAAATTTACTTTACAGCCAAACTAAGTGGGGGGCTTTGCCCCCCACACCCCCAGACATGGGGGGATGTGCCCCCACCCCCTAACTAAATATACCAACTCCCTGATCGCTCCACAGTGGAGAAAATGGCAAAATCCAGCAAACGGTTGGCCGTTCGCTGTTTTTTGCTTTCGATATTACATGGGCGATGTTTAGGTGTTCGATCACCTAATCATTTGATCACATAATATAAACATGTGGCTTGATTGTGCATGGGGCAGGGCTTATTTGTCAGGCAATGGCACAATAGAAAGGTGGAAACCCTAATATAGCAAAGATTAATTTAAATGGTTTTCTTTATTTATTTGAGACTGTCCTGCAATGTTGTTTTAAATATGTCCTGTTTTTTTTTTAACTCTGATGTCACTGTGATTATATAATGAGTATTTTTTTTGTTCTTTTATTATTTATTATTAAATATATTTAAACATTTAATTGTGGCTGATCTGTCTAGATATTTAAGTGCTGAGAGTACTTGCATATTTATTTGGTGACATTGTGGGCCTCCAAATAGCCTTGCTCTTGGTCAAACTACCATTTGCATTAATGGTAATATTGTTACTAGTAAGATTGTACACCCTTTGTTAAGGGCCTTAAAGTAGCTGATAAGGAGCTGGCTGGTGGCAGTGATAACTACTTTATAGTCTGGGCAAAAGGGGACACAGCTAGTAAACCTGTGCCAGCCTCTCCCAGGTGTGTGTGTGTGTGTGTGTGTGTGTGTGTGTGTGTGTGTGTGTGTGTGTGTGTGTGTGTGTGTGTGAGAGCTAGTTGCGCAGGGTCACAAAGCACGGGTTGGACAGAGAGGGTACTGGAGGTCTTGGCTTGGCCACCCAGCTGAGATGTCAACTCTATAGCTGTTCCAGTGGGGGAGTCTTACTGGGGATCTGCAGAAAGAGGGGGAAATCAGCCCCAGACTGACTGTGGTGTCTGTGTGCTCTTAAGGGAAATTGCATTTGATGCAGACAGCTGCATCTGGAAGTACTGTATGTGTAACTTGTCATCCTCTTAGTATATGTCCCCCACTGTTGCCAGTGGTGAGGACTGAGACTCCTTGCCTACTGGTCCAGTGGTGGGGTGTCACATTTATTGGCTGGCAGTGGTGGAATATCCACATATTGGGATTCAGTGGCATAGATATTGAATTCCTGTAGCCTGTAAACAGTGGGCAGTAAAGAAGGTGTTTGTACTCTCAAGCAAGCACACAGCAAACATTCAGAGTTTCATATCACAATAATTATATTTATGTTTTTGTTAGCTTAGTTAGTCAGGAAAAGCAGGGAAGGATGTCAGCAGAGGTTTACGGCAAGCTGACAAGGAACCAGTTGGCCGAGATGTGCCAATCCAAAGGATTGGTGCATGCAAACTTGAGTAGAATGGAAATGATTACAGCCTTAACTACAGCTGCATCACAGACCAGCAACCAGGAAGACAACCAGAATGGCCTTGGGGATGTAGAGCTCTCAGAAAATGGACATTTCAACTTTGCCTCAGAGGAATTAAAAATCTATCTGGAGTTAAAGAGACTTGAATTGGAGGTCAAACATTTGGAAGTAGAATCAGTAGAGAGACTGTGGCATTTGGAGGTTGAAGGAGAATCAGCAGAGAGACTGAGATGTCTGGAAGCTGAAGAAAATGAGAGGCAGAAGCAACATGAAAAGGAGATGCGGACTCTTTGGCAGGGTCATGGAGATAATGGGGGAGGGTGTAACTGAACCCCAGATGCAAGAAAGGTCAGTAAATTTCTTCTACAATTTAGAGAGGGTGATAATTTTGATAATTTTATTCACATGATTGAAAGGGTTTGTAAACAGTATGATGCTGACCAAGGGCTCTGGGTACAGTTCCTTACCCCCTTACTCCATGGCAAAGCTGTAACTGCTCTTTCTAAATTGTCTGATACTGATTGCTTAAATTATACAGTTAACAATTGTTTGTTATAGTGTTTTAAGTTAACACCTGAAGCTTATAGAAAAAATTTCATGAGCATAGATGCAAGGCAGATAAACATGTGTGTGAATATATTGCTCAGTTAAGCACTTATTTTCATAGGTGGGTATGTCAGTGTCAGTTCACCACTTTTGTAGGGCTGGCAGACCTTTTGGTGAGGGAACAAGCCCTTACCACTTTATCTGAGGATGTGAGAATCTGGTTAGCAGATGGAGAATGTAATACTGCAGATGAGTTGGGGAAAAGGGTGACCTATACATAGCAAGCAGAGCATCACTGCATAGGAGAGGGATACTCAGTGCTGCACATGGGTCTAATGGAACCCATGTTGGGCAGCCTAAACCACCCCAACAGATCCACCAGTAACAGGAGAAGTGACTAATTCAGGTACACAGACAAGATTAAGGGTTAAATGCTGTAAATGCAACCAATGGGACCATGTAGCATATAGATGTCCACAGAGGCAAGGTGGGGAACAAAAGGTGGGAGAGCCAGTAAGTGAGAATGACAGAATGCCAATGATAAGTTGTCTGGAGACAACAAGGGTACCCAACTACCACAAGGGGTTATATCCTATCTTAGTAGATGGGAAACAAGCCACTGCTAAGAGAAACACAGCCTCTGACCTAACCATTGTGAAGCCTTCAATGGTTAAAGATGAGCACTACTTGCTTGGGCAGTCTACTGCAGTCAGAGCTTTAGGAGGGACCCCATTCCAAATACCTTTGGCTAGGGTTCACCTTGACTGGGAGGGTGGAAAGGAAGCAGGTGTGTTTGAAGATATCCCTGCAGATGTCCTGATAGGGAATGATTTTTATAATGCAGTACCTTGTGTGCATGCAGTTACATGCAGTCAGGCTTGGAGACAAGCATGTGGGTCTGGTAGCCTGGGGGAAGACCCAGACAGACTGCACACTTGAAGCTAGGATTGTTGAGGTGGCTACTTCAGGGAGGGAGCTACCCCATAGCAGTGAAACTGATGGTGAGCCACAGCTGCTTGTTGTACTGATGTTTCCTTGGGCAGAGTCACTGCAAGGGCAGAGGTGAATATTAATACCCAGGCTGACAGTGAGGCAACACTGTCAGTGGATACCAGATTTCCTGTGGAAGGAGAGCTGAGAAGGATTACAAAGAGAGAGTTAAGACAGGCTCAGCTCTCAGATCCTACATTACAAAGCTTGAGGGAAGTAGTTAGGGAGGCACCTGATTCTCAAGGAAAGAGGGAATCTGTATACTGGGAAAAAGGGTTACTGTATAGAGAGTGAACCCATGAGGGAGGGCTAGAGGGTGAGAGAATACAGCAATTGATAGTGCTCAGAGCCTACCTTATAGCACTTCTAGCCATTATCCATGTTACTCCCTTTGCAGGTCATATGGGCATAAAGTGTGCAAACAGATGTATTATACAAAACTTTTATTGGCCTGGAACTTCCAGGGATGTAATAGGGTACTGCAGGACCTGTGAGCAGTGCCAAAGGGTAGGCAAGGCAGCAGATAAGGTCAAAGCTCATTTGATGCCTTTGCTTGTGATTGAGGAGCCATTTCACAGGGTAGCTATCGATATTGTGGGGCCTCTGAGTACCCCAAGTTCCACAGGTAAGAAGTATATCCTAGTGATAGTAGATTATGTTACCTGAGGTGGTGGCTCTTTCCTCCACTTAGGCAGAAAAGTTGGCAAGTTCTTTGTTGGAGATTTTCAGCAGGGTTGGTTTCCCAAAGAAATACTGACTGACAGAGGTGCCAATTTCATGTCAGGCCTGCTGGCTTCTCTGTGGGAGCACTGTGGGGTGAAGCACCTAAAGACCACCCCCTACCACCCCCCAGACTAATGGTTGTGTGAAGAGGTTAAACTCTACACTAAACACCATGTTATGGGCATTTGCAGACCAGTTGAAGAGGGAGTGGGACAAATATTTGCCCCATCTGTTGTTTCCTTACAGAGAGGTGCCCCAGAAATCCACAGATTTTTCACCCTTTAAGTTGCTGTATGGGCATAGGTGGGGTGAACTCTAGATTTGATTCATGATGAGTGGCAGGGTGAGTGTGAATCCCACAAGGAGTCTGTTGTGGCATATATCCTAAACTTCAAGACAAGGCTCAGGAAGCTCATGGCCTTGGCCCAGGAGAACCTGGCAGAAGCCAAACAGCAGAAAAAGGTCTGGTATGACAGGAATGCTTGAGCTAGAGAGTATGCTGTGGGGCAGCAGGTTATGGTTCTCATTCCTGCCAGACACAACAAGCTACAGGCAGCTTAGGAGGGACCCTTCAAGGTGGTAAGGAAGGTCAGTGTCGTTAACTACATGGTAAAACTGCTAGGCAAGAAGCAGGGGCACAAACAGTATCATGTTAACAGCATGAAACCTTACCATGATAGCAAAGCCCTGGTGCTAAGTATTTGCAGTAGAAGGCATGAGGAGTCTGAGCGGGGATCTATTGCTACACAGAGCCAGCCAGCAAAATCCCAAATTGTACTGGAGTCAGCAATGACAAGGCAGCTGAAGTCTCAAGACAGTGAATTGGGTAATGTATACCCAGATAGGTTTATCCATTTCAGACGTTTCTCAAGTGTCACTTGAAAAACTAGCTTGAGTCTTTGAGTGGGGAAGAAGTGTCATGAAAGGAGATACTGGCCAGCATAGCTAGCTAGAATTGTGTAAATAATTATTTGTCATTTGTGAATATCAACATGATTTATATAGACATGTGACAATGGGAGATACTGCCAGCACAGCTAACTGGAATTTTGTAAATAATTATATGTCATTTGTGAATATCAACAGGATTCATATAAGATGCTTATGTTACAATTGTATTAGAACTGTATGTCATGTGTATATCAAACTTCTTTGTACAAATGTGTGTTGAAAAAGGTTTTTGCAAAGTGCTTGAAATGTATCCACAATGTGCCCTACTGGAATAGAACAGAAATGTTCATGTACTAATGTAACTGTTTAAATGTATATAATTTAACAGTGGAAACTGGGCTACAAGAGGTTAACATCAGTCTAGTAAATTTTAGAAAAATAGCTGAAATTAAATTACTTTATGGCAGCAAGGAGACATAATGTCTGTGCTGAGAAGTTTGCTGTATTGTCTTGGAAGTGTTTTATTGTTTTATGACTCCCAGCCTTTGCCAAAGATCTGAGGAAAAGCCCCTGTCTATGTATTTTTACAGGTAGATGCTAAATGGTACCAGCTGCCACCAATAATTGTTTTGGGGCGTGGGAACTAGGATTCAGATGACAAACAATTATGCCATTCTGCAAGTTATCCCAGCAGTAATATCTGAGATATTAATTTAAGAAATCTCTTAGAGAGAGACAGCATTCAGTATTCTGTCTTTGACCTGACAACAACTAAAGAAGATCCACTCACCACATCTGTCTTGCTCTAATAGTACGTTTTTAGGGTACAGTAATTCTCTTACAGTCAGGAATATAGAAAAGCTTAATTTAAATGTTTTTCTTTGTTTATTTAAGACTGCCCTGCAATGTTGTTTTACATATTTCCTGTGATTTTGAACTCTGATGTCACTGTGATTATATACTGAGTATTTTCTTGTTCTTTTATTATTTATTATTAAATATATTTAAACCTTTCATTGTAGCTGATCTGTTTAGAGATATTTAAGTTCTGAGAGTACTTACATATTTATTTGGTAGCACTGTGGACCACTCCTCTTAGCTTTGCTCTTGGTCAAACTAACATTTGTATTAATAGTAACATTACACAGTAAGATAAGACACCCTTTGTTGTGGGCCTTAAAGTAGCTGATAAGGAGCTGGCTAGTGGCAGTGATAACTACCTTATAGTCTGGGGCAAAAGGGGGCATAGCTAGTAAACCTATGCTGGCCTTTCCCAGGTGTGTGTGTGTGTGTGTGTGTGTGTGTGTGTGTGGTCTATATTACCAAATCGAAAAACCCTTTACGCGAATACCTAAACATCGACACCTATAACGCGAACTGTGAAAATCCCGAACGCACTAAACAGCAAAAAATAAAATAACGAACTGTCATAGTCGGCCAATCCCACCACCAGCTACATATTACCTACCCAAACAAAATAAATAAACCACATACATATACTAACTAAAACCTACTTCTAACCTAAAGTAAAGCACCAAAACCCTACTTCTAACCATACACTAAACCCCACATACACAACTAACTATGCACTATCCTTAACCCCTCCCTAACCCTAATGTCTGAAAATACCACACACTTCCCCTAGAGACATACACCCAGAAAAAAACAAATAATACACATACATACAGTTAAATAAATCCCTTCTTCTAACACTACACTATATCTTACATACATTACCTATCTATTCACTTACCATAACCCACATCCTAACCCTAAAGTTCTCTCTATCGCACACTTACTTTACAGAGCTATACCGCAGATGGGCCAACCATTACACTTCGACATTTCAATTTTCGCTATTTTGGTCGTTCGGCATTTCTGTCTTTTGCGCAATCCATGTCGCTCTTTTGGTAGTCGCAATTACAGTCTTTCTATCTGGTAATAGGAACCCGTGTGTGTGTGTGTGTGTGTGTGTGTGTGTGTGTGTGTGTGTGTGTGTGTGTGTGTGTGTGTGTGCGTGTGTGTGTGTGTGTGTGTGTGTGTGTGTGTGTGTGTGTGTGTGTGTGTGTGTGTGCGTGTGTGTGTGTGAGTGTGTGTATAAATCATACCTCAAAGAGTGTGTGTGTGTCAGCTACTTGGGCTGAGACACAAAGCACTGGTTGGACAGAGAGGGTGCTGGAGGTCTTGGCTTGGCCACTCAGCTGAGATCTCAACTCTATAGCTGTGCCAGTGGGGAGTCTTAATGGGGATCTGGAGAAAGAGTTAAAAACCAGCCCCAGACTGATTGCGGTCTTTGTGTGCTCTCAAGGGAAATTGCACTTGATGCAGAGAGATGCATCTAGAAATACTGTGTATGAACTTGTTATCCTCCCAATCTATGCCCCCCCCCCCGGTGCCAGTGATGAGGATTGAGGATCGTTGATTACTAGTCCAGTGGTAGGTCATTACAGTAGTGACTATTTCCATGGACACTAGTAACATCCCAGGAGTTTTCCCCACTGTTATAAAATATATAATATCCGTACTTGCCTTTATTTCTTAGTATCTGTCTGTATTTCCTGTCCCTAAACTAGGGTAGTGGGACAAAGTGGTCACTATTACCATGGGAGGTGTATAACCATAAGTGCCACCAGTAGCACATGTGAGGTTATATGTTCATAGGTTAAAGTTAAGCTTATGGACATGGGAGGGAAAGGGGGGGGCACCCCTGAAGAAAGAAGTGTCCAGATCCCTAAAATTCTTAACTATAGCACTGTCTGTGCAGAACCTCAACTACATTATATACTGCCTTGGGCGGTTTCCTGATGTGCCCCCCACCAACTTTTAATTGAGGACCAATCAAAGAAAAAAAATAAGAAAAAGAAGCTGTTCTGTACTGAAACTGTAGCAAATGTAAAATGTGGCTTACTACAGTTATAATATCATGCACAAAGTATTCTAGCCATGACCACAAATATAATATAGATATTTATTTCTGAATACCTGGACTGGACTACTACCTGTTGGCATCTGCCAGTCATACCCACTAATACTTTGCCCCCAGGAATATATTTCCTTCATCCTGCCCTAGCTCTACCTCTGTGTCTTTGTATGCCTCTGATGTTAGGTTATCAGGAAAGTGAAAGAAGGAATGACTGCAGTAATCTGCTTCATACTATTCTATCACATATATATATGCATAGTCTCTACCACCACCAAGCCACATCAAGTCATTTCACAGTAGTCAAATTACTGTCCTTTGCCCCAGCATCCTGAAATTTCCTCAAAGTTGGATATCAAGCAATTTGCATAACCTGATTGTTAAGCACACTTTACTAGACTTTACACGGTTATCAGTATGACAAAATTAATTGAACTTAATGCTGCATAGATACAATAATGAGACCATAAATATATAAACTGCACACTAGTATAATTTTTATTGATTCGGTTTGTCTTTTACATTGTTCCAGAGTTAAACCTGAAAAGCTGTTACATTCTGGTAGTGAAACAACACCTAACAATGTATCCAGTTACGGCTGGCATAGTTTATACAATCTTTGCTACAATGTTTCCATATGTTTCAGGCTTTGCTGAAGTTGCCAAATTAGATAAAATGCATACAGTGCTGCAAAACTATGTAGCTTCTGCAAGATGCACTAGCTCCGAAAAAAAAATAATTCTGTCACTAACAACTTAAAACATTAGTATGTGCTTTCCAGTTTCCAGAAACATCACAGGCCTGCAAAGCATTCTGTGCTTATCATACTTTTGTGTATAATACAATTATGTGTTTCATCTAATGCAGATAATTGAACTGGTGTAGTTTCTTAATTTATATGCTGCATTACTAAACTGGGTATGGAGTGTAGAAGTTCTGGGCTGTGCCCACATACCCATTCTTAGAATATCTACTAACTGTAAGACTGGAAGAGCTTGCAGTAAACAGAAGTTTTCCTTATTTTGTTAATTTGAATTTGATAATAGCACAAATGAAGGGAAGTCTAAAATTAGACAGCATATTTCCTCTAGGGGAAAATCTGAGATATTATTGTAGCTGTCTTCTCTCTCTCCAAAATGTAGAATACTACCTCTAATAATGTGAGAAAAGTAACTAAAATGTGGAACATGTACTAACAACTTAATTGAGAAAGTTCACAGTTAAAAACTGTTGCTTCATAAATTGAAATCAGTGAGTGTATGGTAGGCTCTTTCAATGTGGAACAGTATGGGATATGGACTTTTTAACATTCAAAATTAGGAACATTCATAATTAAATAAAGTGAGAAGTACGAGAGTTTCTATATGATATATACAGTTATATTCTATTTTATTTCTCTGCTTACACACGGAATTGCCAAAATTCTTCAGTTAAAAATGTCAGGCATAAGCTATAATTTGATAATTTGATATGAAGGGTATACATATGAGCGCTGGAAGCACTGTTTTTTGACTCACTGGTTTCTGAAAATATTAATATTAAAAACTGTTGAGTCAAAAGCCTTAAAAAAAACAAAATCATCTATTTTTTGCATGGGGTCAAGTCCCCTGTATCCCCTCCCAATTATATATACCAACTCTACAGTCAAAATGCAGTGGAAAAAAAAGGTAAAAATCCCCAAAAGTGCTCCACCAGCTCACATAATATAGTACATTTGATAAATTTACCACAATATAAACTTTTCTGTGGCTGGTTTACTTAAAGTACAGGAACATTACAGTGTATGTTAATGCTTTAACCCTTCTATGATTGTAAATTTCATTAGAATGTATTCAGGAGGAACAATACTGATAACCCCCACCCCCACCAGAGATCTCTCTAAACCCAATACTTTCTAGTTTGGAATCATTGTTTTACTCGGTCTTCTCCTTCCCCAGTACCCTTGTCCACATTTCTTCCACTCCATACTCACTCCTGGCATAAGGTTTCCATTCCTCTAAGAATTCCTAGTCTACACAATTGTCAGCTGCATTGATGCTTTTCACAGTACCTGGTAGTCTAAGTGATTGTTCCTTGCTGTGCAGTTATAGAACTTGGTTCTGCAGTTATTTCTGTTTGTGCCCTCCCCTTTTGTACCTCACTGCTTCTGCTGCTGTCTTCTTCTGAATTTGCTGAACACTACTCAGTTATAAATCTCCTTTCCTTCTCGCTGCTCTACTGCCAGACCTTTCTTTTTACCGTGTTCTTTCTGTCAGTACCTTTATTTTTCTCTAAGGACTGTAAAATCCAGTAGTAGTGTATCTGTCATTCACTCTCCTGCCCCTCCTGTAGAAACTTCAGTTACAAGCTAGCAGAGCATTTCAAATATACCTCACTCTGACCGGCGCCATTTTTAAACTATTCTAACCTGTTCTGCCTGCTTTCTGCCATCTTCCAGTAGTGTGACCTCCATGTAAGTTCTGTTAAATGTATTTTTTCCTCTGTAGAAATCCAAGGATTCTCAGAATATGTGCTAATTATTTGTTATAAGGAGTAATAAAACCAATAAAACTTTGCACCTGATTTGGAGCTGTGGTCTGTTGTGTTGGTTCACAGTTCTATAGTTCTAAAGTTTGTCTTGGTTGTTATAAGGAGTAAGATATGCCACCATTTACATGTGTATATATTTAAAGGGTTATGCTCAACACCTGAGCTTGGTGTCAGACTGAACTCTGCTTATGCATTACTGTTTTAAGATGGATTATTATTATTTTTTTGTTTTGTTTTTATTGTGACTTTAGTGACCGTTTAGCTCATATTATTTAAACTATTGTGTAATTATCACTGTCCATATTTCTCCCACTCCATACTCACTCCTAGAAATATAGGTCTGCCTTATTTCGAAAACAAAACATCAGGCAAGATCATAGGATCATAGGAGGTTACTGGGCTAATGGCCCTGGGGACCTTACAAGCCTAGCCAAGAGTTTATCCCCAAAAAGAAACCTCAGTCAGCACATCACCCCTGTCAATGAGGGACACAGGTGGAAACCCTGGGACAAATTTGTGGTTTCCCATCCACTCATCAAGGTTGTGCTTAAAGAGGGTCAGCAAGGTACTCTGACGTCTATGGGAAGTCTATTCCAGAGATGGGGCAGCCTCTGGGAGACAAACCTGTCTCTCCAGCAGGTTTTGTTGATGTCACATGTTTATTTATTATTTATTTATTTATTGCATATTAGATTTAAGCCTTTTGATTGGATAATGCATGAGGAGTTAGACTTATGGATATGGAGCATCTCTAGTAGGGCAGGTCCGAGATTGCCTTGTAGGTGAGACACAGATCACCGCTGAGCAATATGTATGATACCAAGTAGAGTGATAGTGATATGAGCCTGTCCGCATAGGACAGGTGCCAGAGGCCATGGATTCTCTTTTTGTAGTATTTATGTGGTCTTTCCAGTTGGTGCAGGTGTTTGGAGAGGTACATACCAAATGGGGCATTATACTCAATTATAGGTCTAATAAGGGAGGAGTACAGACAGGTAATAACCTCCTTTTTTCTGGATGCAATCCCTTTACTTATGAGATATCAAGAAATACCACTGTGTTACAAAATGTATGCAATTCAGGATGTTACATCTGTGTTAAAATATATACCAGAATGCTACATTTGACTTCAAGTATTCCGTTATTTATCTATTTATTTTAAAGGAAACGTTACCCAGTTTCTAAAGGTTTTGGAATTCGTGTTTAGTTAAAATGTTATTTGATACTGTTTGACTGTGGTTAACCTTTGTAACTGATAATGCTGCTGAAATTAAAAATATATATATATATATATATATATATATATATATATATATATATATATATATTTGCTAGTGTTTTTTCAGACCTCATTCCATTTCATCTGTTCTTAAATTACAGTAACGATAAGAAATATTTCTCTTTGACACAAATATCACTTTACCAAAGGTTCCCAATGATAATCATGACTATTGTTTTGTCATCCTACACCTAAACATTTCTGCTCCTTAGTCACAGCAAAGACAAGGTGTTGCCTTTATGCATAATCATATTACCTTGCCAAAGGCATGGGAGAGAATAAAATGCCAAACAATTCTCATGAGGAGTTGGACCACATTTTTTTCTTACCTTGTTAGGTAAGAATGTTTGTACAGTGAGCTACAGAGGTGGCAACTGGGGCAATAATGTAGCTCCAGATTTAAATGCCTTGAGTCTGTTTGGCATCATTGTTCCTTTAGATTACGTTTCTAGGAGTACAGACTTTTATGTTTTATATATTTTTTTTGGATATAATTTATATGGTTTTGTTTTATTTTTTCTATGCTAAGAACATATTCTATATATGCATAAATTCTTAAACATGTTCCCTAAATTCTAACTAGTGGCTCTCAAATTTGCTTTAAACAGAGACAATCCAAAAAAAAACAATCTAGAAGGATATTTCTGTGTCAAAATTACTTAAGATTTTCTTTGAATGGATGTCTATTTTTTATGTTTGGCAGTAGATTGCTTTGTTTTTTTACCCTCCCCAGTCCACACATAAATACATATATGCAAATACACACACACACACACACACACACATATATTACACACACATATATATGGATCTACTTTGGTATACTGAAAGCCCACAATCCCAAACATTAAAATGAAAATCCCGAACCACGGACTTTTTATTTGCCCATCATGGGGAAATATGCCCTTTTCCCCACTGTAGTGAAATCCTGGCATTGGTGTATATAGTTAGGGGGATGGGGGTGCAGCCTCCCACCTATATGGGTTTCAGATGGTACAGTGTGTTTTGTGTAGTTTTGGGCAAGTGTTGCGCTGGGAAAAAGTCCATGGTTCAGGATTTTAGGTTTCGTTATTTTTGTTTCACAAAAATACTGTTCAGGACTGTGGGCTTTTGGTATATCAAAGGATATATATATATATATATATATATATATATATATATATATATATATATATATATATATATATATATTATGTACATATACATATATGTATACGGGTTGTGATGATAAGTGAAGGCTAGTGGAAACAGGTGAAGGTTGCCAGCCTAGCCGGAAAGAATTTTGCAGATAATTCTGTCATTTGTAAATACGAATGTAAACTACAGGCTTGTTGTCCTAAATGTAAAAAAATAGTGTTACACATGGAACTGAAAAAAATGTGACAACAGTACCGTCTACTGACCAAGTAAAGCATGTTGTGACCCTTTGATGTAGACAGTGGTGCCAGTGAGTCTGGGGTTAGGCATCCTGCATATTGTTTTAAGGCTAAAGTTAATGACCAGAATTTGCATGCATAAATGTCCTTTATTGCCCTGGTTTCTGCCTAGGTATAAAAGAACGTAAATGCAGTTTCTGTTATCCTGGGAACCCTGGGAAGCATGAAGAATGATGTAATGTGAATCTGGACTGCAATTTCAATTTAAACAGAGAAAACCGAGAGCACTGAGCATTTGTTGTCTTGACCATCCAACTCACAGAACTCTGCCTGTTTCTACATGTAAGTAGTATGTTAGCACTGTGTTTTCTCTTAGAAATAGCTAGGAACTAGAAAGATTAGACTAAGTGATTTTCTGTGATGTCAGAACTTTACTACTGCATTGTTTTAAGTATTTCTCTGTGATCTCTGAACTCTCGACTAGTACTGTGTAGTAAAAGTTATTGTCTTGTGTTTTTATTATTTGTTATAAAATATTTTAAACTCTTTCCACCGTGGCTGTTTTCTGTAGAGATAAGTTAAGCTCTTAAGAGTACTTGCATGCCTTTGGTAAAGCTGTACAAAGCCACTCTAATCAGGCTTGACTGTTTAGTCACACCTACCAATTGGATAATAATATTGCACAGTAATAATTGGACACCCTTTTAAGGGCCTTTGGGTAGCTGATAATTATTAGCTTGGTGGTGGCAGTAATTACTACTGTATAGTCTGGGTAATAGGGGCACAGCTGGAGAACCTGTGCCAGCCTTTCCTAGAAGGGTCTGTGTGGTTGTATAAACTTTTATCTCAAAGTGTGTGTGTGTCAGCTACTTGGGCAGGGACATGAAGCACTGGTTGGACAGAGAGGGTACTGGAGGTTTTAGCATGCCCAGCTAGGCTGAGATCTGGACCCTATAGCTGTGCCAGTGGGGAGTCATATTGGGGACCTGGAGAGCAAGGGAGCAATGAGCCCTAGACTGACTGTGATCTCTGTGTGCTCCTAAGGGAAATTGTACTTTACTGTGTGTATTTGTTATCCTTTCTTCTATATGAGACGGTTCTCACTGGTGTTAGTGGTGAGGACTGAGGTTCCTTGATTGCTGGGCCTGTGCACAGGCATCACATATTAATTATTTGGCAGTGGTGGGATATCCACATCAAATATTAATTGGTTGGCAAATACTATTTGGCTTGTAGTGTTGTGGGTAGAGTGAATTCCTGTAGCTTGTGTACAGTGACCTTTGAAGGTGTTTTGTACTCTAAATCAGCCATGCAGTGAATACTCAGAGTTCAGATCACAATTGTTTTATTTCTTTTGTTAGCTTAGTTAGTCAGGGTGAGCAGGCAGCATGTCAGCAGAGTATGGAAAGCTGACAAGGAGCCAGCTGGTGGAGATGTGTCAGACTAGGGGACTGGTGCATGGAAACCTGACTAAGGCAGACCTGATTGTAGCCTTGGTTACAGTGGCATCAGAAAACAGCAACCAGGAGGACAATCAGACTGGCAGTGGAGCTATAATACCCTTGGAGAATGGGCAGCTCAGCTTTTCTGAAGAGGACTTGAGAATCCATGTGGAGCTAAAGAGACTTGAGTCGGAGGCCAGATGTTTGGAGATAGAAGCTGAGGAAAAGGAGCAGCAGAGGAGGCATGAGAGGGAAATGCTAACTCTTTTCCAGAGTCATGGAGGTAATGAGGAAGGGAGTAACTGGACCCCAGAAGTACAAAAGGTCAGTAAATTTCTTCCGCAGTTTAAAGAGGGGGATAATTTTGATAGTTTCATTCATATGTTTGAGAGGGTATGTAAACAGTATGAAGTTGAACAAAGGCTCTGGGTACATTTCCTGACCCCCTTACTCCATGGTAAATCTGTAACTGTTTTGACAAAAATGACTGACATTGCATGTTTTGATTATACTGCTGTAAAGAATTGTCTATTAGAGTTTTTTAAGCTAACGCCTGAAATGCATAGGAAAAAGTTTCATGAGCATAGATGCAAGGCAGATGAAAGTGTGTATGAATATGTTGCTGAACTGAGCACTTATTTTCAATGGTGGGTGATTAGATGTCAGGTAACCACTTTTGAAGGGCTGGCAGACCGTTTGGTGAGAGAACAGGCTTTTAGCACTTTGCCTGAGGACATGAGGATCTGGTTAGCTGATAGACAGTGTGCTACTTCAGAGGAGTTAGGGAAGAAGGGAGACCTATACCTAGCAAGCAGGGCATCCCTGCACAGGAAATGGATCCCCAGTACTACTCATGGGTCTAAAGGAACCCATGGTGGGCAGCACAGACTGCCCCAACAGAATCTGCCAGTAGCAGGGGAAGCCACTAGTCCAGGTACATGTCCAGGAGATAGGGTTAAATGTTTTCAGTGCAACCAGTGGGGCCATGTGGCATACAGATATCCAGGGATGCAAGGTGGGATACAAAAGGTGAGGGAGCCAGTAAGTGAGAAAGACAAAATGTCAATAGTAGGTTATCTTGAGACAACAGGGGTATGGAGCTACCATCCTGCAGATGTCCTGATAGGGAAGGATCTGAATGAGGCAGTACCAGGTGCTTATGCAGTTACATGCAATCAGGGTAGGAGACAAGCATGTGGGTCTGGTAGCCTGGGAAGACCCAGACAGACTGCATAGTTTCAGCAGGACTGGTGAGGTGGTTACTTCAGGGAGGAAGCTACACTGTAGTAGTGAGACTGAAGGTGAGCCGCAGCTGCTTGTGGGTACTGATGGTCCCTTAGATAGAGTGACTGCAAAGGTAGATGTGAGTAGTAGTACCCAGGCTGACAGTGAGGCACCACTTTCAGAGGACTCCAGACTTCCTGAGGAAGGAGAGCTGGGGAGAGTTACAAGGAGAGAGTTGAGACAGGCTCAGCTCTCAGACCCTACATTGCAAGGCCTGAGGCAGGTAGCTAGGGAGGCATCTGATTCTCAAGGGAAGGGGGAATCTGTATACTGGGACAAAGGGTTACTGTGCAGAGAGTGGACCCCTGAGGGAGGGCTAGAATGTGAGAGAGTACAGCAGTTGGTAGTGCCTAGAGCCTACCATCTGGCGCTTCTAGCCATAGCCCATGATATTCCCTTTGCAGGTCATATGGGCATAAAACACACAAAAAGGCATATTATGCAGAATTTCTATTGGTCTGGAATTTCCAGAGATGTAACAGGGTACTGCAGGACCTGTGAGCAGTGCCAAAAGGTAGGCAAAGCAGGAGACAAGGTGGGAGCTCCTTTAATGCCTTTGCCTGTGATTGAGGAGCCATTTCAGAAGGTAGCTATGGCTATTGTGAGTCCTTTGAGTACCCCAAGTTCCACAGGGAAAAATTCTAAGCTAGTGGTAGTGGATTATGCTACATGATACCCTGAGACAGTGGCTTTGTCCTCCATTGAGGCAGAGAAGGTGGCAAATGCTTTGTTAGTGATTTTCAGCAGGGTAGGTTTCCCAAAAAAAATACTGACTGACAGAGGTGACAATTTCATGTCAGACCTGCTGGCTTCTCTGTGAAAGTCCTGTGGGGTGAAGCACATGAAGAACACCCCCTACCATCCCCAGACTAATGGTCTTCTTGAGAGGTTAAACTCTACAATCAAGTTCATACTATGGGCATTTTCAGATCAGTTTAAGAGGGTGTGGGACAAATATTTGCCACATCTGTTGTTTGCTTACAGAGAGGTTCCCCAGGAATCCACATGTGTTTCACCCTTTGAGTTGCTGTATGGGCATAGGGTGAGGGGACCTCTAGATTTAATTTGAGATGAGTGGGAAGGTGAGTGTGAGTCTCACAAGGAGTCTGTTGTGGCATATGTCCTAAACCTCAGGACAAGGCTCAGGGAACTCATGGGCTTGGCCCAGGAGAACCTGGCAGAAGCCCAGCAACAGAAAAAGGTGTGGTATGACAGGAATGCTTGAACTAGAGAGTATGCTGTGGGGCAGCAGGTCATGGTTCTCATTCCTGTCAGACACAACAAGCTGCAAGCAGCTTGGGAGGGACCCTACAAGGTGGTAGGAAAGGTAAGTGATGTTAACTACATGGTGGAACTGCTAGGCAGAAGGTAGGGGCACAAATTGTACCATGTTAACATGATAAAACCTTACCATGATAGGGAGGCCCTTTGTGCTGAGCATTTTCAGTGGATTGCAGGAAGAGTCTGAGGGAGATCTGGTGACTGATCTCCTCAGTGAGGCTCAGACTGACACCTCAGTGGAAGGGTAGCAATATCCCAGCAGCTATCTCCTACCCAGGTTCAAGAAATCCGAGCAGTGTTGCAGGAGTTTGGGGACATGTTCACTGGGAAACCAAGGTGCACCCACCTGGTGCAGCACCAGGTGGATACAGGACCCCAAAGGCTTATTAGGCAGGCCCCTTATAGGGTGCCTGAGAGAGTCAAACAGACTCTGAGGGAGGAGGTACAGGAGAAGTTGGAACTTGGGGTGATTCAAGAGTCCAACAGTCCCTGGGCCTCCCCAGTTGTGCTGGTATCAAAGAAGGATGGCAGCACCAGGTTCTGTGTGGACTACAGGAAATTAAGTAATCACTCAGAGTCATATGCTTACCCCATGCCTAGGACAGATGAGGCCCTAAAGCAGCTGGGTGGGGCTAAATATATTACAACCATTGATCTTACCAAGGGTTACTGGCAGGTGCCCTTGACTCCCAGTGCTAGAGAGAAGTCAGCCTTTGTGACTCTTTTTGGTTTGTATGAGTTTACAAAGATGTCCTTTGGGATGAAGAATGCCCAGTGACTATCCAGAGGCTATTAGATCATATCCTATCAGGAGCAGGAGGGTTTGGCCTTGCTTAACTAGATGATATTGCCATCTACAAACATTCCTGGCAAGAGCACCTTCAGCATGTCAGGGAGGTTTTGGGCAGACTACAGAGGGCAGGGTTGATCATTAAGCCGAGTAAATGTCAGGTGGGTATGGCAGAGGTCTCCTACCTAGGACATATAGTGGGGAGTGGTAAGATAAGACCAGAACCTGCCAAAGTGAAAGCCATTCAGGCATGGCCTGCATTTGTTACCAAAAAGCAGGTGAGGGCATTCTTAGGGACAGCAGGGTATGACAGAAAGTTTGTCCCTAATTATAGTACCATAGCTGCTCCCCTCACAGACCTGACAAGGAAGAACAGGCCAGATAAGGTAGTGTGGACCCCAGCATGTGAGCAGGCATTCCAGAAGCTTAAAGAAGCTTTGGGAGGACCCCCTGTGTTAGCCAGTCCAGATTACAGCAAATAATTTGTTGTACAGGTGGATGCTTTGAATCATGGGGTGGGGGCTGTACTTAGCCAGATTTCTTCAGAGGGAGAAAAGCACCCAGTGGTTTATCTCAGTCGTAGGCTCCAACCCACGAAGGAATGCTATGCAGCTGTAGAAACGGAATGTCTAGCCATAGTGTGGGCACTGCAGAAACGTCAGCCTTATCTGTATGGAAGAAAGTGCATTGTAATGACAGATCACAACCCCCTAATATGGTTAAACAGAGCCAGCCAGCAAAATGCCAAGTTGCTATGATGGAGCCTGGGGTTGCAAGCATATGCTATGTCAATGCAGCACCTCAGTGGGAGTAGCAATGCCAATGCTGATGGGCTCTCAAGACAGGGAATGGGGTAAGGTATGCTCAGATAGACCTGACCCTCTCAAGCAGCGTTTCTCAAAGGGCACTTGAAAAACTAGCCTGAGTTCTCCAAGGGGGGAGATATGTGATGATAGGTGAAGGCTTATGGAGATAAGTGAATGCTGCCAGCCTAGCCAGATAAAATTTTGCAGATAATTTTGTCATTTGTAAATATGAATGTAAACTACAGGCTTGTTGTCTTAAATGTAAAAAAATAGTGTTATATGTGGAACTGAAAAAATGTGACAACAGTACCCTCTACTGACCAAGTAAAGCATGTTGTGACCCTTTGATGTAGACAGTGGTGCCAGTGAGTCTGGGGTGAGGCATCCTGCCTATTGTTTTAAGGCTAAAGTTAATGACCAGAATTTGCATGCATAAATGTCCTTTATTGCTCTGGTTTCTGCCTAGGTGTAATAAAACATAAATGCAGTTTCTGTTAGCCTGGGAACCCAGGGAAGTGTGAAGAATGATGTAATGTGAATCTCTGGACTGCAATTTCAATTTAAACAGAGAGAACCAGAGAGCACTGAGCATTTTTTATCTTGACCATCCAGCTCACGGCACTCTGCCTGTTTCTATATGTAAGTAGTATGTTAACAATGTGTTTTCTCTTAGAAATAGCTAGGAACTAGAAAGAGTAGACTAAGTGTTTTTCTGTGATGTCAAAACTTTACTACTGCATTGTTTTAAGTATTTGTCTGTAATCTCTGAACTCTTGACAAGCACTGTGTAGTAAAAAGTATTGTCTTGTGTTTTTATTATTTGTTATTAAATATTTTTAAACTCTTTCCCACTGTGGCTGTTTTATGTAGAGATAAGTTAAGCTCTTAAGAGTACTTGCATGTCTTTGGTAAAACTGTACAAAGCCACTCTAATCAGGCTTGACTGTTTACTCACACTTACCAACTGGATAATAATATTACACAGTAATAACTGGACACCCTTTTAAGGGCCTTTGGGTAGCTGATAATTATTAGCTTGGTGGTGGTAGTAATTACTACCGTATAGTCTGGGTAACAGGGGCACAGCTGGAGAACCTGTGCCAGCCTTTCCCAGGAAGGTCTGTGTGGTTGTATAAACTCATCTCAAAGTGTGTGTGTGTCAGCTACTTGGGCAGGGACATGAAGCACTGGCTGGACAGAGAGGGTACTGGACGCTTTAGCTTGCCCAGCTAGACTGAGATCTGGATCCTATAGCTGTGCCAGTGGGGAGTCTTATTGGGGACCTGGAGAGCAAAGGAGCAACCAGCCCCAGACTGAGTGTGATCTCTGTGTGCTCTTAAGGGAAAGTGTACTTTACTGTGTGTATTTGTTGTCCTTTCTCCTATATGAGACACCCCTCACTGGTGTTAGTGGTGAGGACTGAGGCTCCTTGACTGCTGGGCCAGTGCACAGCATCACACGGGTTCACTTCTAAATTTTGAAATCCCCAAACCTCAAACTGCTAAATCCTGACAATCAGAAGTTCAAAGTTTTGGAATTTCAAAATGTATCACTGGGGAACGCTGTACAGTGCGGATTCGGAACTTTACCATTCTCTGCACAATAGTGCAATTTTGGAGTTGGTATATTTAAGTTGCAGGGGGGGCAAAGCCCACCTCCACATTGTGGGTGCAGGGGTGCTTGACCCCATGCAAAAACATGATGTATGAGGTTTTGTTCTTGTTGGTGTTTTTTATTTTCAGTTTCGATATTCCAAAACTTCAAACTTCTGAATGTCGGGATTTAGAGGTTCGAGGTTTTGGGATTTTAAAATTTAGAAGTGAATCCATGTATGCACACACATACACACGCGCACACACACACACACACACACACACACACACACACACACACACACACACACACACACACACACATATATATATATATATATATATATATATATATGACTACTACCATTAAAACAAATAAAATATGTTGGATGATATTGGTCCTAAAGGAGGTACTTGGGCATATTTAGCAGCCAGTCTCTTATTTCTGTATGGATTTTACAGATAAGTGATTTAGTTACAAGGGTTTTCATAAATGCAATGACAAACTCTTCAGTGCATGGTGGCCCTTTCTGGTTAAGAAATAAATGTTTAAGGCAAAATAAAGAAAGTAACCATCAGGGTAACTCTACCATCTGTTGCTACAATTCAAAAGGACACTTGTACTCTGAAGGTCTAAATGACTTTCATTAGTACTCTAACTAATGCTAGCACTTCAACTGTATGAGAAAGTATTGTAATTATTAAGTCTTTCATCTCATTCATCACATGTATAGTAAAAATCCCTTCTCAGCAAATTGTAACACTGAACTGGCACAAAACCAGCATGGTTTACCCATGAGGTAAATATCAGTAGGGGAGAGTAATCTCACAATCAACAACCGTCAAGCAGTAATTATCATTATTTTACATTAGATTTATTTTACAAAAGATTTTTTTTATTTTTAAATAACTCCATTACATAACTGAACTTGTTTGTCTTACTGTATAATGCCGCTATTGGCAGTGGGCAGAGAGATTTGGGATTATGACTGTTCAGGTACACTCCCATGTGTGCAGCTACTCATACGCAGGGGTGTAGCAAGAAAATTAGATTGTGTGCTCACCAAACTCTCACCCCACCTGACATTTAAAAAAAATGGGCATTTCTTTTAAAATGTTACCCCCCCCCCTTTTGCAGGTAATAAATGTAATTTTCCATGTACAACTATTAAATGTATTTTTTTAATTAGCAATCCTCTCTGTAAACAAGTTATGTACCGGTTTTAGAGGCATTACTTCAGAAAATTGTAGAAATATATAGCCTGAAAAAACCTACAATGTTTCTGACT
Organism: Protopterus annectens; assembly: GCF_019279795.1. Taxonomy (NCBI): domain Eukaryota; kingdom Metazoa; phylum Chordata; order Ceratodontiformes; family Protopteridae; genus Protopterus; species Protopterus annectens. Next base: position 1,080,351,799 of record NC_056737.1, on the reverse strand, counting down.
AATACAAAGAAAAATTGTACTCTGCAGAGTACAGACAGTATGCCTAGCTTCACCTACATGCAGTTCGTAGTCTGAATACACTTAGCATCACAGATGTATCTACAAACAGTACTGCAGCTCTAATGATGCTTGTAAAACATTTTTTTTTTAATTACTAAGATTTAGAACTTGCTAATAGACTGGTAATGCTGATAGATTCAGTTGTGGTTTTCACCTCATCTAACTGAGTCTTTCTGCTTTGGTAATTGTAGTTTGTCACCAGACTCAGACACAGTTTAATCAGTCAAATTCTTAAGTTGCAGAGCTATTGTTAGAAGCAACATATAATAATTATGGATAATTTGGAGGGTCACCTCAGTACTGGAGTGGCATTTGATGTGGATGTTTTGTCTTGAGGAAGAGAAACTGAACTGCATGTTGTATGTGCTAATAGCTTTATGTCACATTAGAATGAGTAAAATTGGGGACTTAAAGGTTGATTACATTACTGAATGCACAGAATTCTAGCTTTAGCAGGAAGGGTTCAGGTCTTGACTTGCTGCTGTGGGTAGTAGTTGCATCAGGGCATCAGTTTTTATGCTGAGTAATCATTTCAAGAATCATCCAAAAGTTGATAGATTCATAGATTAATAGTAGGCAAGCAGTCAGTAAGAGTATTAAAAGCCTGGCCGACAGGCTACCCATCTATGTCAAGCAAAGTTCTTCATTAGCACTCTTCAAGAAAAACCTTGATGAGTGGATGGGAAATAGGAAATACACCCCGGGGATCACTTCTGTGTCTCTGCTCGACAGTGGCACAGGAAGATAACTTTCTTGGGTGGTGTAAGCCAGGGAACCTTGTTGGCTAGGCTTGCGTAGGCCCTTGGTGAACCTATGAACCCCATGAATTACTATATAATTCAATAGTGTTTACTCTCTTTGTCTAGTCCATCTACAAGGGCTATGGAGTGTAATTTCTGGGGAGATTATATGATTGCCCATCCAAAATTTAGAAAGTGGCCAGAATACTCCTTTGTTTAAAATGTAGGGTGAGTATAATTAACAAACTAAATGGGTTACAAATAGACCCCTATGTGGTACAATGGAGATCAAACTGGCTAAAAGACAGAATCAACACAGTGCAGGCAGCAGGGGCAGTGTCAGGGAACATGACACAGTTATGCATGGGTTAGCATTCTTACCTCACAGCAAGAGGTTCTCCTGTTCGATTCCAGGCTGGGATGCCTTCTGCGTGGAGTCTGCATGTCCTCCCTGTGTTCACATGGGTTCCCTCCGAGTGCTCCAGTTTCCTCCTACATTCCAAAGACATGCACCTGGAGCATTTCTCCCTGGGCCTCCGCTGAATATGAGCTCTGTCCCAGTCAGACTTTCCTGGTCAACAAATGTTAAATAAATAAAATAAATGAAGATGACCAGTTCTGCCCCTCAGCGCTCAGTACTAGGACTGTTTTTGTTCACTATCCACCTCTCTGACCTACAGACTTAAAAAATAAGACCTGTGGCTAACCAAGTCTGTGGATGACTGCAAACTGTGAATCTTAAATAGGCTTAGAGAACAAAGCATCCCCCAGCAATACAGTATTGACAATATCTCACTTCAAACTGAAGATGTAGAGGCTTGGGAACCTTGGTTGACAGTTCAGTCTTCTTTGATCACCATGTAGCAACAGTTGTCAGAAAATCATTCTACTCCACACATCTAATTCATCCATCCTCAACCCCTTTTACACACGGAGTTAGGGTGCCACTTCAACAGTGACAATTATCTCGAGCCAAGGTTTACACTGCCAGGTAGCCCTGCAGTGGTAGTTCATCACACCACTCACTCACACCTATGGCCAATTCAGAGTGTTCAATCCACCAGCTGCATGTCTCCAGAACATGGGAGGAAATTGGAGCACCCAGAGGAAACCCACATGACCTCAGGAAGGACAAGCAGACTCCAAAAATAAGGCACGCCAGCTGAGAATTGAACCAGAGGAGCTGCTGCTATGGGGTGACAAAGCTAACCACTGCACCACTTCAGCTACTGACACAATTTGCTCTGTAAACTAACTGACAAAGGATGGAATATCATCTAGATTTAAAGAAGCTGTTGTCCCCTTATAGAATACAATGTTCCCTTCGGGATGTGCCTCACCAGACATATCAAACAGTAGGAAAGACTCCAGAGATTCCTAACAAAGAGGATCAGAGGCTTAAAATTCCTGTTACCAGAAATGACTAGTAAAACTGTCCTCTTTTCTGCATCTTGTAGGCTTCTCAGAGGAGGCCTATGCCTTTCCTTCCAAGCAATCAGGGACCCAATAATCCAGGATCTCTTATACTTTCACAAATCGAACAATCCCACAAATGCCAGCACAAGGGATCTAAACCTAATTCAGCAGATTAATAAAACAAGGTAGAGAGGCATTTGTTACACAACATCTTCTTCACTGCTTGAATATACTTCCCCTGTGCAGATAAAGCATTGTGATTCACTGTCTTCATACAAACAGGACCCAGATAGAGGTATTTATAAATTCACCATGGACTTGACTGGCTTAGCCCTTCGTAAGAGGGGGTACAGTTTGGGGCAGAAGCTACCAATTCATAATTGTCACAAGACTTGATAAGGCTTGGACTTCTTGTGATTCCTCTGATAGTCAAGTCCTAGCTGAAGAACTGTGTGTTGAAAGTTGAACTGACAATAGCATCCAGTTTGCAGTCATCAATAAAGTTAGGTATAAGTAAACCTGGAACATTAGAATGGATAACAGAGATATAAATGTCAAAAAATAACATGGTGTAGCTTGAGATCTGTGAGACACCTCTGGTTACATTCTGATGTTCCAGGGAAGTACCTTCAACTTTCACTACATAGATTCTGTCAGTCATATACTTAGCCATCCAATGGACAGTGTAGGGATGTACATTATAGGTTCATACTGTCTAACAGTGACACAGAAGTGATACCCGGGTAAACCTATGAGGTGTTTGGTAAGGTACATCCAAAAAGGGCATTGCACAGCTATCCAATGAACAGTGTGGGGATGTACGTTATGTTTAATAAGCTATCCAATGGACAGTATAAGGATGTACATTATGTTTAATAAGCTATCCAATGGACAGTGTAGAGACATACATTATGTTCAATAAGCTGTCCAATGGACAGTGTAGGGACATACATTATGCTCAATAAGCTATGAAACGGACAGTGTAGGGGTGTACATTGTGTTTAATAAGTTATCCAATTGTACATGTGTAGGGATGTACATTATGTTTAATAAGCTATCCAATGGACAGTGTAGAGACATACATGGTGTACATTGTGTTTAATAAGTTATCCAATTGTACATGTGTAGGGATGTACATTATGTTTAATAAGTTAGCCAATGGACAGTGTAAGGATGTACATTATGTTTAATAAGTTAGCCAATGGACAGTGTAAGGATGTACATTATGTTTAATAAGTTAGCCAATGGACAGTGTAAGGATGTACATTATGTTTAATAAGTTATCCAATGGACAGTGTAGGGATGTACATTAAGTTTAATAAATTATCCAATGGACAGTGTAAGGATGTACATTATGTTTAATAAGTTATCCAATGGACAGTGTAGGGATGTACATTAGGTTTAATAAGTTATCCAATGGACAGTGTAAGGATGTACATTATGTTTAATAAGCCATCCAATGGACAGTGTAAGGATGTACATTATGTTTAATAAATTATCTAATGGACAGTGTAGGAATTTATATTATGTTTAATAAACTTATCAATAATACCAGGATAGAAGGTTTTATCAAAGGTTTTTAAAAGATAAACATTGACAGTATGAATAGACTGACCTCTGTCCATGGTTTTAGTGACCATTTCAAAGAAGTCTGTATGGTTTATTTGTTTTTATTCTGAATTTGTTAACCAGGGTACATCACTGATCCCATTACACCCATTTCAGTCTCAGACATTATATACAGAGTGGATATCAGATATAAAAGCCATGCATAAATAACATTATATATAGAGTAACTAACAAAGCACAATATATACATATAGTATATACAGAGCGAACATCAGAACTGACAAGCGCAAAGAATCAGAAGAAGAGAATGAAGAGGATAGGTTATGTGATCAGAGAGATAGCAGTTACATTTTACTGGAGTCTTGAAATGTGCTTTCTGTCTCATTTGAAAATGGGTTAACAGAAATGATCTTAAAAAAAGACAGGAGAGATTCCCACAGTCTGGGACCAAGGCCTGAAAAAACATGGCCTTTGCAGTGATACCTAGTTTTGTAGGGTTGGAATAGTGGCATTGAGTGGTTAAGATTTCTAAGGCTGTATGTTGATGCATTTCTGAATAGTCCAGAAGCTAGTGGGTAAAGCTATCATTCTTGATAAGTTTAAATAGTTGAGAGATAAGTAGAAAGCAAGCACATTGTTTCACAGGTAGCCAGTTAACTTCTTCAATGTTTTTTCAGTGGTGTTCATTTCTTAAGTTTCTTTCATGTGTTATGTTTCATTTCTTAAGTTCGTGTCTTAGGTTATGGAGACAATATCTGTCCTTGACAAAACCAAACTAGTTTGGGTCAAAGGCCAAGAAGTTTATTATGTCTGTATTAATGATATCTTATAGAATACAGTCCAGACCCTTGCATATAGGACCACTGAGAATAATTGATATATGTTGCTTGCCAGGTCAGGATAAAACAAGCAAGCCTTGTGGGTTTTTGTTCAAACAGTTTTATTGCACACAAACACATTAGAAATGAGAGTAACTAACTTTAATTTATAAACAGATTAGCTATCATGCACATGGATGCTAACATTCTGACTGCACCTCCAAAATGGCACTGAAGCTAGCACGTGCTCGGTATTTATATGCACATACAGAACTTAGAAATTCTTCTTAAAAGTACAACACACCTAGTCTACATCCTCCCTCTTTGAGAAAATTAGTTAGACACTGTCACTGATATTAATAAATATGCAAGTTACATAGAAATGGTTTTCATCATGCAATTATAGAAAGCTAGATACACATATACAACTATGTCCAAGTTGCTGCATGTTTCACACTAGGCTTTGAAATGCGACCATATCATGTGACATAAAATTTGGGATCTGGTTTAGCAACTGGGATTGTCTCTGCTGATCGTTCCATCTGAGGAACACTGGAGTCATCTGCCGGAACAGCATCAGGAGTCAAGACATGTTCTGGAACAGGAATATCATCTGGATTGCTCTGAGAATTAGTCTTTATCACAAGTACTATGCTGTGATATTGGTTCTGCTACAGGAAGAAGATGTTTGAGATTTTTTCTGTACTCCGCACCCATTGATTTAACAAAATAAGATCTCAGCTCTGCACAGATACTCGTTACTTGACCAATCCGGTCGAAACCTTTCGCTTTTTATATCCTCACTGTCTCTTCTTTTTCCAATGGATGAAGAAATCTGCACAACTTATCATAGCTGGACATTTGGAAAGAACACTTTCTAGATAACTGGGATTTGATTGTTTGGTTGTTTTTAGCTTTAGGCCTCAATAAACTAGAACTGATAGACAATGTTGTTCTGGTTTGCCTACACAAAAGTCTCTGAGCAGGTGAGCCAATATATCATCATGGGGTATGTTTCTGATATTAAGTCCAATAAAAATCAGTATTATCATATTTTGACTTCTGAAGTAATTGCTTTGTACACTGTACTGCATGTTCAGCAAGTCCATTCCATTGTGGATACTCTGGACTACGAGTAACGACTACTAGTAACATGTACAAAGTCCCATTCTTTGGCAAATTTCTGAAACAATTGACTGGTAAACTGGGTACCATTGTCAGAGATTAAATTCTGTGGACTGCCATGGACTGAGAAATGATGTTTCAACTTAGTGATGACTGTGGTAGAAGAGAGATTAGATCGATCTTGAAGCAATTTGAATAAAAGTCTACCAGTACTAAGCAGTGTTGACCATTCCACTCAAATATGTCAGTAGCTACAATTGATTAAGGTAGATTAGGGATTTGATTAAGCTGTAGGGGTCCTCTCTGTAAAATGTGCTTTAGTACTATTACATACTGAACAGGAAGAAAGTACTCTATCAATGTCTTTCACCATATAAGTCCAAAATACTATTCCTCATGCTCTTCTCTTAGTAGATTCGGAACTTGGGTGACAACAGTGAAAAATCTGGATATACTCTTGTTGTAAGGAAGCAGGAACAACAACTTAGGACCTTTGAAAATAATGCCATCTTCCATCAACAACTCATCTTTGTAAGGAAAGTAAGACTGCACTTCTAGTAGTACACTTATACGCATCCATGACACCAAAGTCAAAATTCACTGCTTCAAGTTTTTCCTTTGTATTTCTGGGAGATCTGGATGAGTTATCAGCCAGATAAAGTTTACCTTTTGTATAGACCATCTTGAAGTTGTACTTTGGCAATTTGGGCATCATTCTTTGCAATCTCACTGGAGCTGAATGCATAGGCTTCTTTAGAATAGTAACTAGAGGTTGGTGATCGATATAATCATGAAACTTGAAACATGCAAACACTATTGCCAAAAGTTCCTTCTCAATCTGAGCAAACTGCATCTCAGTCTCCAAGACCAAATTTTGAAGCATCGCAGGAAAGAGTTACTGGTTGGTTGACATCATGATACTTTAATCTTGCAGGGGGTAGTGATTTTCTGCTTAAGAACTTCAAATGCTCTCTGCTGTTGCTGTAGCCATGACGACGTAACATTCTTGTGTGTGAGCTCGATCAAAGGTGCTGTCAACTCATTGAAGTCTGGTATAAACTTGCCTAAATAATTGTCCATACCAAGAAAACATTGTAGAGCCTGTACATTATCTGGTAATTCATCTCAAGAATGGCTGCCTGCTCGGACGTGTCTAGTCTCAAGCCAATACTTATAAACAAATGGCCAACATGTAACTTTTGGAAATCTAAATTTGCACTTTAGAGGACTGAGCTTTAAGTTCACTTCACATGCTCTGTCTAGAACTCTCTTAAGATTTCTGTCATGCTCTATCTCACCATTGCCTCCGACCAATATATCATCTACTATTATGGCACATGGATAACCCGAAAAAATTTGCTCCATTGCATGGTGAAGGACTTCACTTGCAGAATTTATTCCAAATGGCATTCTGAGGACTCTATATCTTCCAAATGGGATACTGAATGTAGTCAGTAATGAAGATTTGTGATCAAGCATCACTTGCCAAAATGAACTCTTTGCATCTAAGACAGAAAAACAGTAGCATTTGGTATTAGGGCTGCAATCTCTTCAACTGTACACATGGGATGATGTGGTCTCTTCAAAGCCTTATTCAAATCTCTTGGGTCAATGCATATTCCGATTTCATCTGAGCCTTTTTTATGAGCTGCCACCATGGACAACACCCATTCGGTAGGTTCTGTTACTGGACAAATTACACCTTGTTGGTATCTTAAATTTATCACTCCCCCAGGGTAGACATTTTGAGGCACTAGAAGTATGTCTGATTTTACTAAATAAAAGTCTACTGGCTGCTTTAAAAAAAAAAAAACAATGCTCTGTTCTCAAATTAAAATCTATATACATACAAATCGAGCTCTGATAGCATGCAGGGATAACAATTCTGACTGTAATCCAAGTGACCCAAGTTAAATTATCAAGTTAGGTGCTTGATAGAGCTGGAAGTGAGGATTAGCATACCCATTACAGGGGGGAAGAGGTGATCCAGTCATAGAGTGTAGCCTTCCTTTAGAATAGGGAGTGAGCTCACAACTTGGGAGTGTAATAGATGGCATAGCAAGTTAAAGCTGCACACTGTAGTTCCTGTGGCACAGGGTTTGATTCCCTTAGTCCTCATGTACCTGCTGTGTGACTTTGAGCAGCTCACTTAACCCGACAGTGCTTGGGGCAACTGAGAATTTGTTAAAGCTATTATCAGCTATTCTGCTTGTGTTATTGAAGACTTGTAGCCAAACTGAGTGTGTCATTTTTTCTTGTCTGTAGTATTGTTATCCCTTACTAACAATTTAATAAAAGGAACATGAGACAGAGTAGATTGCCATAAGCACATTGCACAAATGAATATATATTTGTTATCTGTGGCAGGATAGCGAATTTGTCTTGCTGTTTTTTTCTGTTTGCTCTGGGCAGCTTGCTGATTTATAATAAGAACAATGTCAAAGAGGAACTAATGGATGTTGTAAGCTTGTGGATAAAAATCAGCATTTCTTCTGTTACTGATGTATTTTTTTATAACTAAAAATTATGAAATTAACTGATTTTTTTTTTTTTGTAAGCTATCTGCTGTCTGCTGTCACATGTAGTCTGTCCAGTTATTCTATGTCTGTAGCATGGGCATCAGAGGTACCTCAGGAGAAGTTCCACACTCAATCTTTTAAAGCACAGACTACCAGCCATATACATTATAATACATTACAAAAGCAATTTACATATTGACTGGATAAATTAAAAAAAAAAAAGATGTTCAACTATCCCTCAATAAACTGGATTACCAGTCCTTCCAATGTAGGATGTGTCCCCAGTCCCAACACAAGCTATAATGACCTCCTGTGCATACCTCAGAGGTTTGGTTGTTTTGAAAATTAAAGAAGCAATGACCACACAACCCACAGCCCCCTCCACACAAGCTACAGTAACTTTTTATACATACTTCTGAGCTGGGCGGCTTTGGAATGGGTGTGGTTGAAGGCAAAAGCCACCATTAAATCCATGTCAAAATCCATTTATACAGTCTGGGTGTGAGGGCCACCAAAATACCAGAAGATCAAAATGTCTGAATGTTCAGTGATGTATTTTATGCCTTATGTTTGAAAGATAATTGCTTAACTGTATTTTTACTGCAACTAAAAAGAATTATGTATGTGTCCAAAATGTTTTGTGTGAGTGTGTGTGTGTGTGTGTGTGTGTGTGTGTGTGTGTGTGTGTGTGTGTGTGTGTGTGTGTGTGTTTGAGCAGATAAATTGTATTTATTTATTGACATTTGTTAACCGGGTTAGTCCAGCTGGGCCAGGAGCCCATTTTCAGTGGAGACCCGAGGAGAAAAGCTCCAGTTACAGACAGTTTAAGTATAAATAACAGTTTAGTTTATAATTAAAAACAACCATTAAACTTTAGCATTGGCAATCTTCCCCTTAAATAAAGGACTCAACATCTTAAAAATCTCAACTGTATTCCTTTCTAAATTAAAAATTGATGATATTTTCTACACAAACATATACTCACACGCACTCTGCCAATTTACATGAGGCACATCTTTGATGTGTTTCAGGAAACCAGAGCACACCAACAGGGAGGGCAGAAAGATACCACATAGAAAAAGCTGCAGCCAAGAACTCAACCACAGCAAAGCACTATGAAATGGGAAACCACCTACTGCACCATGGTGATAAAGAGCACATCCTTTTTCTGCCAACCACCAAAGTTAATTGGCTATCTTATGTAAGGTCTTTGTTTGTGATGGTAAGTGAAAAAATATGGCCAGCCTCTTACTCTTAAATATTCTACAACTATGCCCCCTCTTTACACAAGCGTAATGACAGTATTGATGATGTTTGTGATAGAAAATAAGAAGTTATAGCCAGCTTGTTACTCTTACACTGTAACCACCCCCTCCCACACACAACACACAAGCATAAGCCATAATTATACTAGTTTTACACTGATTTCAGCAAACAGTAGTACATTGTGTGACACTAGTACTGCCACACAACATCTGTGGCTGTTGTTTAGCAGTTTTCAGGAGTAATGCATATGTGTTGCTGCACATAATTTCAGAGAATATCCCTGATTTTGCCTCATATTTTTGCCCTGACCCTCATAAAAACGTTGATTTGATGATAAATCATTCAGAAGTAAATACAGTCAATAAAAGCAGACATTAAAGTTTCATAATTCTTATTGTCCAAAAAAATTTTAAGGTGATGCAATATGTGTTCCATTATTTTTCAAATTAAATTAGAATAAAATCTGGATTTATACAGTGCCGATGCCCAACCTTCAAAGAAGGCATGTCCATTCACACCCAGCCTAGATTCGAATGGGAGAACCTCTTACTGTGAGGCGACAATGCTAACCGCTGCACCACCGTGGCCTACTTTTAAGTGAATTAAAATAATATTTAAAAAGTGTTCATAATTTTGAAACTTTATTCTGCAATTAATTTGGGCTTTGTCTAGAATTCTTGAACAAAAAAATTGAGAGTTTTAGTATCTGGTGTCCTTCCAGTATTTATAAATCTCATTGAAAGGGAAAACTATCTATGAAGATTGGAAGCATCTACTCTTCTAATAGCCTCAGGTAAGAACTGAGATTGGTACCTCTAAATTACCTGCCTCTTCTACTTACCTTGCTTATGTTCATTCACTGCACACCATCTTTATACTAACAGGGTCTTATCACAACCCTGTTTAGGGTAAAATATAACTGGTGAATGAACCCCCCCCCCAATCACAGCAGCTTTTGAGGAGGGAGCCACAACCACTGGTAATGTTTGTGCCTAAAGCTGGCTGTGGTAAAAGTTTTAATGTAAAGAATACCTACTAGCAGGATTTAACTAAGTCAAAGGCATTAAGTCATTTTGAAAACATTTAATGAAATTATGAAGCCTGCTACTTTAGAAAATACTGTTGCTACAACCAGTAATACCCTTAAAGTTAGAAGACGTGATGCCTGATCTGTAGGCCTTGTCATCCTAGCAGTTATTGTTACCCACATGGTTTTTTAAGTGCACAATATTGCTGTACTAGCTTTGACTGGTTCAACAAAAATGGAAAAATGTCAAAATAAGATAAATTGGTGTGGTTGGGGGGCCCTAGCAACCATAAAGTTTGCTGGTGCCTAAAACTGGCTCTGATACCCATTTGGGTAATTGTAGAGAACTGAGAGTCCCAACCAGAACAAAACATAATGAGACATTTGAAAACAAACCTCTTGGTGGTCCAAGTTCTACAATAAAAGAAAAATAAATCTATAAATTATATCCTTCAAATACTAATTATATGAGAATGTGTATATATATATATATATATATATATATATATATGTGTGTGTGTGTGTGTGTGTGTGTGTGTGTGTGTGTGTGTGTGTGTGTGTGTGTGTGTGTGTGTGTGTGTGTGTGTGTGTGTGTGTGTGTGTGTGTGTGTGTGTGTATATATAGTATATTTGCAGATTCCAAAACCCTCGTATCAAGGATAGTATCAGAAATATCACTAAAAACTTAAAAAGTACTATTAGATTTACTACAGCATAGGTTAGCATCTCATTTAAAGGACAATTATAAATCCTTCTTCAGATATGTTAGGAAATTAAAGGAAAACTCCTCCTGCTCCTACAGTTTAACTCCCTACAATATGGTTCCAATACCGTGTTGGTACCAGAAACCTGCTTGTACTTTTTAAAACTTTCATTTCCTTGCCCTGGAATCAAAGGAAGGGAAATCCCTCTTACTGTGTTTTAAAGCTTAACTTCTGGTATACTTTGCAGAGGAATTCGCCTCTACCTGCATGACATATCATAGACACAGTTAAATCAGTAGTTTACCCTGTCAGGTACTGCTGTCAGTCTTAGATGGGCAATTAATCCTGCTAATGTCAGGAGCTCAGCAGCTGCAATAAAAGACAGAAAGCTGTGGAACTGTTTTCCACAGTTTTTATTGCAGAGAGGAGGAGAACTTAACAATCACCTTCCATAGCAAAGCAAAGCAATTAGATCAGTCAGGGGTTTAAAGGCAGTTGTTATCTCTTCTGACAAATCTACATAAGCAGTATCACAATATTGAAATGCTAAGCTTTAAATGTTGGTTATTTATAAGAGTTTATATGTTAAGATAACTTTAAATGTATTATCAAAGATTTCTGTGACATTTAGATACAAGTCAGAAAATAAATTTCCTGTAAAGTATCTACACATTTACCATTGTCAAGCCCAACCCCCAAGTAGACACACACACACACACACACACACACACACACACACACACACACACACACACACACGCACACACATGGTTTCAAATGCTGAAATCTCAAATTTCAAGGCATAAAGTAACTTCACAAACCAAACTATAAACCCAAACACACAGCATACACCACACCACACAAACCACAACACCCACACACAAAACAAATACACACAAAACCCCACCAAACAAATAACTACACTGCACCCCTCACACCCCCCTACTTATATATACTAACTCAGAGAACGCACAAACAGTAACAGACAGAACCCTCACAACCAGACATTCCACAGTCCCTCTCGCACATGCACACGTGCGCACACACACACACACACACACACACACACACACACACACACACACACACACACACACACACACACACACATAACACCAACACATCCAACAATTACACACTCATACGTTAACCTACCTACCTACCCTAACCCACACATACAAATTAAAAACAAGCTAACACACACTCAAACTCCCCCAAAACCCTTAAAAACAGTCACTTACCAAATCCATACACCACATCAAACTACATCCAACAGAAACACCACACGTCACGTAACATAAAGCCATAACTGCAAATTTTATGCACTTTCCACATTTGAAATTAAGGCTGAAATTCAAGATTTCAGCATTTTGAGATTATAAAGTGAAAGCACACACACACACACACACACACACACACACACACACACACAGAAAAGAGAAACAAGTGGCAATCCTATCAACTATGTGCACTGAAACTGTTTATAAAAAAGGATTTTTATGTTTTTTGTGACATCCTTCCAGAGAATGATGCATATCTGGTGCACTGATCCATGGTAAGACATTCCCACTGATTTTGAGTCAGTCCTTGCATCCTTACAGTGTATGAACATTTTCTAGTCCACAAAGGAAATTTGACCATTGGTAGCAACCATAATATACAGCTGAATTTACTTTTAACATATGTTTACTATGTGCCCCTGCATTAAAAACCTTAAGAGAAGGAAATCAGAAGTACCTAACTCTGTTTAAATGCATGACTGACTGTGTGTGTGTGTGTGTGTGTGTGTGTGTGTGTGTGTGTGTGTGTGTGTGTGTGTATACATATATATATATATATATATATATATATAGTATGTGCATGTGCTTGCGTATATGTGTATGTGTAGATATGCATATAAAGTACATGTGTGTAGCACATATCTTATATGTATGTACAAAAGCATATGAATGTGTGTGTGTGTGTGCATATAATGGAGAAACAGATTTTATACCTGTCCTTGTATTTCAGTTTCTTTAAGTAATAACAAATCAAAATGGAAATTGTGTGTAACTGTGTGTGTGTGTGTGTGTGTGTGTGTGTGTGTGTGTGTGTGTGTGTGTGTGTGTATATATATATATATATATATATATATATATATATATATATGTGTGTGTGTGTGTGTGGATTCATTATGTAATTTCGAAATACTGAAATCCCAAATTTCAGTATTCTGAAATTACATAGCCGAAGACACCTAACACTGAAACCCTACAACCGCGAAACTCAAAATCCCGACAATACACTACACGCACATCACACACAGACACATACACACAAATCCCCCCCAACTCAAATATAACATATTAAACTAAAGATAAGCAGGGGGGGCAAGCCCCCTGCCCTCTACTTATATATACTAACTACGAGATCACACAATCACAGACACAAATGTAACTTACACCCATACATTTCACAGCCCCTTGCACACACACATCACATCCAAAACACTCACTAACACACTAAAGCCCCTAACTGACACACTCAAAACATACTTACCTAAACAGACACCTACACATTCACATACCGCAACACCAGAAGCTCCGAAATTCGGTATTTTGAATTTAGCGCTTCTGTTGGAATCTTCAGACTTCGGTGTTCTTATTTCAGAATACTGAAATTTGGCACTTCACTATTTCGAAATTAAGTAGGGAACCCATATATATATATATATATATATATATATATATATATATATATATATATATATATATATATATATATATATATATATGCATACATATATATGTGTGCGTGTGTGTGTGTGTGTGCATGTATAAAAATGTATGCAGCATGTAGAAAACTATATGTGGGATGCAGTACAGTGTGAATACATCTAGAAATAAATATGCAATAGACGTTTTGTAAGAAGTTACATATGCACTGACATATGGATGTGTGTGTGTGTGTGTGTGTGTGTGTGTGTGTGTGTGTGTGTGTGTGTGTGTGTGTGTGTGTGTGTGTGTATGTGTATACATAACACGTATACAGATGCACACAAATATATACACATACGGATGGGGTATGTGCATGCATGTGTGTACTATTTAATTGTCATCAACCTCCTTTTTTCTAATTTCTACAAATCCCAAATGTTTTTCATCATATTAGTTGTTTGGTTCAACAGTAATGGTTGCCGCATTCTAAATTTTGTAGGTTTAGTATGTTTTCATACTATCTTAGGACAACAAAAGTAATGCAAATATAATTATTCCCCAACAATGTTCTTTAATGAACCCATAAAACATTAATTTGCTGATTCTTAGTCATTTAGAGAATTCTTACAGCTCTGTGAGTTGTGCAATATGATTGCATACAAATCATTATTTATAATAAAGTTAATATAGTAGATTTAAGCATTATTAATATACACATTTTAGGAAATGCTGTTTAAATAATGCTGTATTATTTCTGTCTCTTGTTGTCTCCACTGTGTTTTTGTCTCAGGGTAGCTCAAACTAGTTTCGGGGGGGTTGATGAGCCAGCCCACATCCTAGCTGTTAGTCATTGCCAGAGGTGTATCTCATTGCTGTAATTCCAGTACAGACTGCATTTCTGTAAACTGCTGGAAAGCTGATAGATTCGCTTTGAACTGTAGAATTGGACTCTATTTCAAACTGATAAGTACACTTTTTGCAACTTAATTTGCACTGTGCTGTATTTATACACTTGCCTATTATTTATAGTGGTGCTGTATTATTTCTGTCTCTTGTTGTCTCCACTGTGTTTCTCCCACCCACTCACCCTCCCTGTTCTTGTGTTGGTGTTAATCTTGGTGGCTTTGAAACTGCCCACCCCTCTTGTAAGTTTGTATTTGGATACTCCTTCTGGGCCTATCTCATTTGCTCACTCAATTGAGTGCAGTGAGATCATATTCTGATTTCAGGCACTCCTACTGTGTACAAAGAGAGCATTTGAGAAGGACAATCCCTGTAGCCTTTTAATCCTGCTGTGTTCCCTCCCTCAAAAAAAAAAAAAAAAAAATATATATATATATATATATATATATATATATATATTCAGCTGCTCTTACTGTAACTGTCTTAGTTGCTGTTCTGCGTGCTGTTACTTACTCTGCACTTATTACTGCTTGTTAGTAGCCTTCAGTTCTAATTTAATGCCTTCTGCACTTGTTTTTTAGTCATTTGTTAATTTAATTGCATTTATTTGAACTGTTTTTGCCATAGTGTTGCTACACACTTGGGTGTGCTAGCCTGCACTGCATTTGAATTGTATTTACTGATGTTTTAGCTGCTTTTCTGTAAAAAAAAAATAAAAAAATAAAAAATAAATAAATAAAATTCCTAGCTTGTTTCCTGCCTTTCCTGTAACTTGTCTAGTCCAGATACAGACTTGCTGTATCCAGGACTGTTTGTATGCTCCTGAGCCCCCCAAGTCTTTCTGTGTTGGAGGGAAGCCTTCTAGCTTATCAGTGGGAGTGGTAAGCACTAGGTAGCCTATCTACCACAGGAGGAGAGGTTTCTGGCCCAGAAATTATAGTTTATTGACTGTTTGGGAAGCTCTTCCATCTTTCAACCTTCTGATTCAAAAGCCTGTGTTTGTGCTTGTTTCCTGCCTTTCCTGTTACTAGTCTAGTCCAGGTACAGATTTGCTGTATCCAGGACTCTTTGTAAGCTTCTGAGCCCCCCAAGCCTTTCTGTGTTGGAGGGAAGACTTCTAGCTTATCAGTGGGAGTGGTAAGCATCAGGTAGCTATCTACTATGGGAAGAGTGGGTTTTGGCCCATAAATTGTAGTTTATTGGCTGTTTAGGCAGTTTTCCATCTCTTTCAACTTGCTGGCTTAAAAGCCTATGTTTGCGCTTGTTCCCCACCTTTCCTGTAACTAGTCTAGTCCAGGTACAGATTTGCTGTATCCAGGACTTTTTGTAAGCTTCTGAACCCCCCAAGCCTTTCTGTGTTGGAGGAAAGCCTTCTAGCTTACCAGTGGGAGTGGTAAGTATTAGGTAGCCTATCTACCACAAGAGGAGTGGTTCCTGGCCCAGAAATTGTAGCTACTGGCCGTTTAGGCAGTTTTTTCCCATCTCTTTCAACTTTCTGGTTTAAAAGTCGCACTTGCGCTGTTTCCCACCTTTCCTGTTACTAGCCTAGTCCAGATACAGAGTTGCTGTATCCAGTACTGTTGGTAAGCTTCTGAGCTCCGCAAGCATTTCTGTGTTGGAGGGAAGCCTTCTAGCTTATCAGTGGGAGTGATAAGCATTAGGTAGCCTATCTACCACAAGAGGAGTGATTCTGGCCGTTTGGGCAGTTTTTTCCATATCTCTCAACTTTCTGGTTTTAAAGCCCGTGTTTGCGCTTGATCCCCACCTTTCCCATAACTAGTCTAGTCCAGGTACAGATTTGCTGTATCCAGGACTGTTTGGAAGCTTCTGAACCCCCCAAGCCTTTGTGTTGGAGTGCAGCTTTCTAGCTTATCAGTGGGAGTGGTAAGTACTAGGTAACCTGTCTACCACAAGAGGAGTGGTTCTTGGCCCAGGAATTACAGTTTATTGATCATTCGGGAAGTTGTCCATCTACCTCTTTCAACTTTCTGGTTTAAAAGACCACATCTGCGCTTGTTTCCCATCTTTCCTGT
This sequence comes from Protopterus annectens, assembly GCF_019279795.1. Lineage (NCBI taxonomy): Eukaryota > Metazoa > Chordata > Ceratodontiformes > Protopteridae > Protopterus > Protopterus annectens. The sequence goes on along the minus strand of NC_056737.1, from coordinate 1,080,334,923 downwards.
AACTAACCAACTGGAAAGCACTAGAAAGCCTTAAAGTGATACAAGCCTTCTAGCTTAAAAGAGATACTTTGGAGTGATTGAGTATCAGTTTTCTATATTTTCTTGCTGTACTTAACTGTTTTCCACCTAAACGCTGATTTTTCCAGCACTTATTGTGATTTAAAAGCTTGTTTTTTTCACATATTGTACTTATTTGACTGCCTGCACTTTTAAAAAGTTGTTTTTTGTTTAAATAAATTGTTTAACTGTTGTAGGCTACACACTAAAGTGCGATAGCCTTTTCTGATTGCCTGTAGTCGTTTAAAGCTGTTTTAAGTGTACTTTTTACTGTTTTTGCCTTATCTTTTCAAAAAAAAAAAGTCTTGTTTCCCGCCTTTCTAAACTAGTATAGTCCAGTTTTCAGGCTAGTGCTGAATTCAGGGCTGTGTTACAAGTTTCTAAGTTGCCCATACCTTACATGGATAGAGGGAAGTTTCTCTGTTCACCTGTGAGAGAGGAGAACTTTGAGCAGCCATCTGTCCATGGAGGAGTGGTTCCAGCCCAGAAGTTATTAGTTTAAAAACCGCGTTTGCACGGTTTTGTGCACCGGGCAGCACTGGTTAGCTAGGGTTAAATTATTCCCGGCTCCACTAAGTCTCCTCTTCAGTTTTTCACTTGAATCTAGTCTAACTCTCAACCTAAGCACTCTAAAAGCATCCTATGGTCCAGCACTTGCTCAGACCTAATAGCAAGCACTAATAATCCCCGACACTTGACTGCCCAGCAGGGCAAGGCTCTTTATCCACCCCTCACCAACCAAGTGACTAAGCAGCTCACCCTACTATTCAAGCATGACCAAAGGGCAACTTCAGGTGTACTCTCCAGTCCAGATGGTGAATGAATCTGGGTATCCTGAGGCAATGTTACAACTGCCTCATGTACACAGACAGCCCTCTCCTCCTACTACAAATCACTAACATATGCGAGAGATGCCATTATACAGCCAAACTGGAGGCTAAGGTCTCTTCACCCAAGACTGGAACAGACAGTCATGAGGAGAAGGTTAACACTTGCACCACACCTCCAGTCTCACATAGACCTACTAAACCAGCACTGGCAAAAAATACACATAAATACACAAAATCACACTCGGAGGCTCTAAATAAAAACCTGCAAAAGCATCAGAGAGCTCCAAAGCAGACACCCACAAAACCTGCACCTCCCATCACAAACCAGACAACACATAAAACTCAAAATCAATGTGCTGCACAATCACAGCCCTTAAGGCGAAATAACATACCTAACACATTAGTAATAGGTGATTCAATAGTCAGGCACACTGACATCCCACTCACTAGGCTGGACAAGGAGAAGGTTACTGTTAGCTGCCTGTTGGGTGCCAGGATCTGCCACATAACACAAGCACTCAGGTCACTCCAGAACAAGTACAAATATGACTCTGTCATTGTTCATGTTGGTGTGAATGACCTGAAATGTACCTCCCTGGACTACATGAAAAGAGACATGGAAGAACTCTCTGATCATGTAGCCCAGGATGGTATGACCCTGACCCTGAGTAGCATCCTGCCCTGACCAAGAATGATACCTCAGTATAAAGAAAAAAATGATCATTTTCAACAACTGGCTAAGCTTCTGGTGTCATTCAAAGGGGATCCAGGGTCTGTCAGCCTGGGATGACATGCTCGACAAGCCACGTTGCTTCACAAGAGATGGCTTGCACCTGTCAGTCTTTGCCTTTCAAAATATGGCCAAGGCTCTTGCTGCCCCCCATAGTGCCTTTTTTAGGCAAGGCTCAAAATTCAAACCCACCACTGTAAACAGCACAAGTAAAAAAATGAGGGTTATGCTACTCAATGCCAGGAGTTTAAATCTCAAAATGCATGTGCTCAAAGCACTCCTAAGTATGGAGAACATCTACATCTGTGCAGTAACTGAAACCTGGGTCAAGGCTCCAGAGAGCACTCCAGCACTACTGTGTTACAACTAATACCACCCATTTCAGCCACAGAACATGGACCGAAACACAAAAGGAGGGGGGTGTATCCATATTCATCAAGGATACTCACACCTCCAGGTTAGTGGCACAGTATGATACCTCTGAGATTATCCATGTGCAACTAACATCGGGCAAATCTGCAATGCAAATTGTGGTCTGCTACAGATCACCCTCCATGACCCAGGGCTACCACTCCACCTTTCTGGAGACAATGGAAAACATGAAGGTCCTACTGAACATCCTGATATTGGGCAATTTCAATTACCCTACCATTAACTGGGAAAACTACTTGAGTACAAACTCCCAGGCTCAGTGCTTCCTGGAATTTATCAACTCAAATGCCCTGGATCAGCTGGTAAACTCCCCTACCAGAGGCCACAACATGTTGGACCTGGTCATCACCAACATGGGCGACAGGTGTTCCGTACCAGAGGTCAACCTGTCACTGGTTAGATCAGACCATAAACTAATCACCCTGGATGTCCACACCCCACCACCACCCCCAACCAAGGAAACCACAGTGAAAAACTTTTCTAAAGTAAACTTCACCTTACTTAAGGCAGAGGTGGTAAGTTTTACAGCCCCCACGCTAAAGGATAACACTGCCCAAGATGCAGAGTCCTTTACAATTGCACTCTATGAGCACCTACAAGGATGTATGGATCGTGCCATCCCTAGCAAGACCAAGACTCACTCCCCTAAGAGAAGGAAACCAGTCTGGTGGACCCCTGCCATAAACAGGTTACACAACAGAAGGAGGAAACTAGTTCAGAAAAAAAGCAAATCCCAAGAAGGAAAGACATCCCTGATCAGTATCAGTAAGAAACTAAGGTCCCTCATAAAATCATCCAAGGCTAACTTTGAAAGAAAAATAGCCAAGGATTCGAAAGATAACCACAAAGCCTTCTTTAGCTATGTCAGTAATCTAAGTGGCAACTCACAGATATGCTCTGAGCTAGTGCAAAATAGCACAAAATATACTGAACCTACTGATACTGCCAACATCCTGGCAGATAGATTCAGTGCAAACTTCACCTTTCTCTCACCTTCAAAAGGGCCCACAACAATACTAGAAAAGTGTAGTGTCCCAGAAATCACAGAAGTACAGGTGAAAACAGCCCTTTCAAAAGCCAAAAACACAGCATCATTGAGGCCAGATGGTGTCCCAGGCTGCGTCTTGCACGAACTACAGAACGAACTAACCCCCCACCTAAACACACTGTTCAACCTCAGCCTCTCCACAGACTACATGCCCATAGAATGGCACACAGCAATGGTTATTCTGCTCCACAAAGGAGGGGCCACAACTGACCCTGGTAACTATCATCCCAAAAGCCTGATTAGCCTGGTCTGCAAGGCTGTGGAGCACATCATCATGGAACTCATTAACAAAGACATTGCAAACCTCCAAACACTTGACCCGACCCAGTTCAACTTTGTTAAGGGCAGATCATGCCTACTAAACCTGTTTGACTTCTTCAAGACAGTCACCAAGGCCATAGATGAGGGAAAGGTGGTTCACACAGCCTACCTTGATCTCACCAAGGCATTCAACACCATTCCTCACTCGGGTATTATAGAAAAACTCACCAGCCTGAACATAAACCCCTACGTCACAAGATGGGTTGCCAACTGGCTTACAGACAGAACTCACATGGTAAGAATAGCAGGCTCCAGGTCTGACTCTAAACCAGTCACAAGTGGTGTCCCACAAGGCTCAGTTCTGGGACCCCTACTGTTTGGCATATATTTCTCAGAAGTACAGGCAAACACAGGAGGACTATGGCTAACTAAGTTCGCCGATGACTGCAATCTGGGAGCCATAATTGACTCTCCGGCTGACACGGACATCCTTCAAAAAGGCCTTACTGAGACAGACACTTGGTGTCAAAGTCATGGCCTCAAGCGAAATGCCAAAAAATGCATAGTCATCCCATTTGGGAAAAACAAAACACCTATGAATTACCACATAGGTGGCAGCCCCCTTAATACAGAAGAGGTAATAAGAGATTTGGGGACCCAGGTAGATAGTAATCTCTCCTTTGACAATCATATTGCCAAAGTAGTTAGGAAATCCTTCTATGTGGCCCATCTAATTACTAAGAGGTTTGCATCTAGAAATAAAGAGGTTATAGTGCCTCTCTATGCGTCACTCATCAGACCCATCATAGAGTACAATGCCCCATTTGGGATGTACCTCACAAGACACTTCCAACAGCTGGAAAGACCACAAAAGCACCTCACCAAGAAGATTACTGGCCTCAAACATATGTCCTATGCAGCCCGACTGAAAAAACTCCAGCTGTACTCAGTGGCATATTGCTTACTCAGAGGTGATCTCTGCCTGACTTACAAAGCCATGTCCAACTCAGAATTGATGGACATGCTCCACCTAAAGAAATCCAAGTCACTGCAAGCCACGTGTTCTAGTGAGCTAAACCTCACCACAACGATAAATAGAACATGTTGGGGGGATAGATTCCTGTCACAGAGTCTCCCCATGCTTTGGAACAAAATTCCTAACTACATTAGGCAGAGCCCCTCACTAACACTCTTCAAGAGAAGTCTTGACGAGTGGATGGATAACAGAAAATACACCCCTGTGATCATTTCATTGGCTCTGCTTGACAGAGGCTCAGTTAATTAATCAATGTGGTGGCAAAAGCCAACACTCTCTGGCTAGGCTTAAAATGCCTCGGGCAGATAGCCTAGTACCTACCTATGAACCTATGAACCTATAATACCTTACTTATTCACTGTCACACATTGGCTATGTGTTGCACTACAGTCTTTGCTAATGTCTTTATGTCAGTATTTTTGTTTCTTTACATTGCTAAGTGGATTTATTACTTGTTATTATTTTTGCCAGTGTAGCCTGAGTTGTGACTGAAAAGTGTCCTGGGACCAGTTTACTTTCCTGGTTACCAAAGTATAAGTAAAACCAAAATACAAAAAAACAAGGGGGGATGAATATGACAGTAATAATTAAGGAACTGGTAAAGCACATTTTAATTCTGCATCATTCATGGGATAGAAAAAAACTTCATTGGGAAGTAGCAGACAGATTTACTTTGGAGTCCTTTCGACTACTATTTGTCAACTGTACATGATACAGCAAGGATCATTTACTACAGTGAGAGTTTTCACACCTCAGCATGAGAGTATGGGGGACGGTCTGTCAATTCTTTTAGAACTACAAAAGAATGCCTTTATAATAGCCTGCTATTTACCTACTTTCATTTGTTGGAAGTAGTTAGCTATTTATAGCATAGAACAAGTTCTGACAGACACATAAATGAGAGTCAGTCAGGGAAATATTGAAGTAACTCTGTTACAAAAGGTGTGTTAGATGACAATGCTTCACATTCCTGCCATTCTGCCTTAATGGCATGAGAAAACAACACCACTTCCTTATGTCTGGCATGACTCATTTAAGGAGGACTTGAAATGTATTCTGGGAAGAATGAACGAAAACAAGAAAGCAAGATCACATTACCAAGATAGGCTACATCATCTGCCATTTTGTGAGAAACACATTAAAATTGTAAAAGAAGCACTTGGAGTAATTTTGAGGTATTAAAATAGCTCAGAAAACAAAGATACAATAAAAAATATATATATTTGAATTTTAAGGTGGAGTTTTCCTTTAAGGAGTAGCATCCAGCATTGTACTGAACTTATTCAAAAAGAAACCACTATTTAGACCCAATATACTAGCAAACAAATTCAGTCCTAATTTTACCCCAGAGACTTCTTTTCAAAGTCCATATATCTATGAATCCCTTAAGCATTCTTTTATCACAAAGGAGCATGTACTGAAGATGCTTTCTTAGACCAAAAATACTATGCTCTGTAGTCCTATCTCACCTTCATTCTTACACATGGGTTCAGAGCTGAGGATCGACTCCGACTCGGCCTATTGCAAGCTCAAAGTCTTCTAGTTGGCTTGTGGCTAGGTAGGTATCCCATGATGCACCAGTATAATCCCAAGAAATCATTTGCCGTGTCGATGAGTTCAGATGTGCTTCTTCTTGGCCGTGGCTAAGTTTAACAAATTTTGCTATTTTTTCTGTATTACAGTTTAACTTTTCTAGTTATATAGCCTTTGCTAGTGTTTACCTATCATTAGAGTAGTTTTAGTCTTGCTGAAGTACTTTCGTCTTGAATTTTGTTAATTGTTGTTGAGAACTGCTTGGCCGTTGGCCCTATTGTTCTCATTGGTATCCTGTGTGCCAGTTTGGTCTATTTAATGGGCGTTTTGCCATTTTTGGTATTTACTCTGATAGATTAGTGTAGAGAGCTTGGTGGTTCAAGTTAAAAATGTAATGCTTGCTGTTAAGGTGCGCGTTCATGCTCAGTTTCTGTGTACAGGTTATTAGTCAGATATTTAGCTTAGGTTGACAAGGGTTCTTGATATTTCAACCCTTTTGGTTCTACAACATAGTTTGTGAATAAAAGTTCCTTTCGTCAGTGGGACTTTCTTTTCATTGATACTTTGTGTGGGTGTGCGGTATATTTGATAGTTTCTGTCCTTTAGTCTCTCTTTCTAGGTCCATTTGAGTTAGAGGACCTAGTCCTCATTGTGTTTGGCCTGTGTCTTTTTGCTGCATCTCCGTACCATGTCTAAAGAGGCAAAAGATCATAAACCCTCTGGGTTTAAGAAATGTGCGAAATGCTCTCAGAAAAGGTCTATTACCGATGGCCAAAGTATCTGTGTGTATTGCCTCGGAGCCATCCATCTGCAAGAAACATGCTTGTTTTGCCATTCTTTCAGTGCCAGAGTATTACAGGAGCGGAAGAATAAACTAATATTAAAAGGTCTCCTGAAGCCTTCTTTCGAGGAGGACTTGGGCAGTTTAGCTTCCTTCTCCAAATCTCATGTATCTAAAAAAGAAAAGGCTAAACCTTCCAAGAGGCATTCCCCGGCACCATCTGGTGCTTCGGAACCTCCTCCTAAATTGTCGAAACCAGACAAGACCTCTCCCTCCTTGGCTCCACTGATCTTGGAACCGATTGAGGGTGTTGATAACTTGACTCCAGTGTCAGCCCCATGCCTTTCGGAGCCGACTACTGACAGCGGACAGCGGAGCTGGTCCAGAGATCCATTGCCAGTCTCCCCAACTTTAAGGTCCCCTATTTTACAGAGGTCCAGATCTCCCAGGCTGTCTTCCAGGTCCTCCATTAGTCTGTCAGAAGAAGATGTGGTGAGAGTGGTGCTGAGACTCCTGAAGTCATCTGCCTTACCAAACTTGCTGTTGGCTCTGACCCACTCTGTTCCCAAGCCACTTGAGTCCATTTCCCCTTCTATGGTTCCTCCTCTGAGCCGTATTGGACTCTCAGAGCTGGAGTGCTCGGTACCCCTTGTTGTGGAACCCACAGTTCCAGCTCCCCCGAGGCTGTCTTGGAGCCGAGCTCCACTCCGACACCTTCAGTGCCATCCAAGATGTCTAGGAGCTGAAGCTCTCCATTCGGCCCTGACAGGGTCGCTTGGACCCAGACCTCTTTGGTTCTGAGTCTCCCTCTCAGTGCATTGACTAGGGTGAGCTCAGACCGTACATCTATCTTGAAGCTGATGGCTCTGGAGCTAATGACTTCCTCTGTCTCCACAGAGCCAGAGAGGTTGGCCTTCGAGATGATGCGGAGTGTGCTGTCCTGGTCATCAGCTCCACCCAGGAGTACCGACACTCTTCACCCTCGGGCACCAACCTCCATCACAGCAACTACTCCCTCCCTTGACAGCAGAGACCCGCAGCTTCAGGAGCCCCTGGCTGGTGGCCCCCACTCTTCTGAGACCTCCCCAGAATATCCTTCTGAGGAGCCCCCTCAAAAGAGGACATGCAAGAGGAAGCATGTAGACCCCCAGGATGAGTCTCTTACCTCCGACACCAACCTTGAGGAGTCAGAAGGGTCCCCCAAGTCATCCTCTGATGATGTCTCCTTTGTAGACATCTTAGAAATCTTTAAGCAGAGGTGCGTCTGGCCCACTGTTACCCCTTCTGATGAGGAGTCGGTGTACCTGAAGGCTTTCGGGTCTCAACCTTCAGCCTCTTGGATGTCTCCACCTTTCGACAAACTGTTAGACCTCATTACTTGAAAGGTATGGGAGACTCCTGATGCCATGGAACCAGTCCCCAGGAGACCCAATAAATTTTTGTCAGCCCCCAAGGAGAAGGAATTTTTGTCCAAGGGTGTTCCTGTAGATGCCATGGTGGTGGTGGTGGCCACTAAGAAGGAACTAGCTGAGACTTCTTCTTCTGTCCATTCACCAAACAAGGAGTCCCGAATGATGGACAGATATGGGAAGCGTATCTTTTCATCAGCGGCATTCACTCTCAGATCGCAGAGGAGAGAGATCTCTTTAAGGAGTTGGGAGAGACTCTACAAGGTACATCTACTGAAAAAGTCCCTGATAAGGTGTCTACTCAGTTGTCCACCTTGAATTCTAGTGTTGACTCATCCATGAGGCTGATTTCTTATGCAGCCGATGGAACGAGCAGGGCAGCAGGTTCAGGAGTTTCCCTTAGGAGGCACTCCTGGATGCGCTTGTGTAATTTTGTGGAGCTGTTCAAGTCTACCTTTAACAACACCCCCTTTGATGGTTCTTCCTTGTTTGGACCCAAGGTAAAAGAGACACTCACCAGGTGTGAGCAAGAAGGGAAAACGGTCTCTGCCATGGGAGTACATTTTATCATCCCCTCTAGACCATACTCCAAGGGTCAGAGAGGTGGTAAAATGTGGTTCAAGAAGTCCCAGAGGTATTTTTAGGATGCACAGGGTGACTCCTCCTTCAGAGGCAGAGGAGGAGGAGCAAATGGTAGACATCACCCTCGAGGCAGGGGTGGACCACAAAATCAGGGAGGCCGCGATTCGTTTTGAGGCCAACCCTATCAGTGCTCCTGATGTGGGGCCCAGCTGTTCTTCTCTGGAGCCAGTCAAGGGGTTGCATTTCTTTGTATCCGGAAGCCTGGCTAAGCATCACCTGAGGCAAATGGGTATAAGGAATTATCATTCGAGGTTATTCCATACCCTTTTCTCTTCCACCTCATGTTCCCAAGAGGATCCTGGATGTACCACCCAATCACAGGGATCAAACAACTGTAGAAGTTAACAAGTTGCTCGTAAACAGAGTCATCCAAACTGTCCCCACAGACCAGGTAGGATTTAGGACTTACTCCAGATTCTTTTTAGTGCCAAAATGTACAGGGGACTGGAGGCCGATCTTGGACTTCAGCAAATTAAACAAATCCATAAAGAAGGACAAGTTTTGGATGGTGACACTGCAGTCTATACTCCCTCTATTAGGGAGAGACACTTGGATGTGCTCAATAGACCTCCAAGATGCGTAGTACCATATAAAAATGGACAGAGCATCGAAGAGTCACTTACACTTCTGGCTGAGAGCCAGTCACTACCAGTTTCATGCTCTGCCCTTTGGTCTCACCACAGCCCCCAAGGTGTTCACCAAATGTATGGCAGTACTGACTGCTCACCTAAGATGTCTAGGATTCCAAGTGTTTCTGTACCTGGACAACTGGCTCCTGACCACCCCCACTAGGCATCTACTCCTCCAGACCAGAGATTCCACTATCTAACTCTGTGCCCAGTTGGGGATCACTATAAATTGGGAAAAGTCTGCCTTATCACCCACTCAATTTGTGACTTTTATAGGCGCAGAAATAGACACATTCACCATGTTGGCTCATCTTCCAGCAGAAAGAGCACAGGACCTCAGACAAGTCCTTCATCTTCTCCCCCTCCGAAAAGTCAAGGCAAAGACAGTGCTGAAACTTCTAGGGACCATGGCTTCCACCATATTGTTAGTCCCTCTTGCCAGATTACACATGCAGATTCTTCAATGGTGTCTATCCTCCCATTGGTCCTTCCAACAACTGCCTCTATCTCACCACATCCTTTTTACAGAGTCTTGCAAAAAGGACCTCCGGTGGTGGATCCAACCCAACCAACTAACAACGGGCACTCCATTCCTTTCTCGCCAACCCATTGCTACTGTGACCTTGGATGCCTCACAGATAGGGTGGGGGTATTATTTAGGCAGGACTGTCCAAGGCACATGGCAAGATCATGAGGCCCACCTGCATATCAATGTCTTAGAGATGAGGGCAGTGCTTCTGGCGTTGCAAGCACTTCACGACCTTCTTCCTCTTGGGACAATAGCGATACACTCAGACAACATGTTGGTAGTATGGTACCTCAACAAACAAGGTGGAACCAAATCTTACCCCCTCTGTAGAGAGGCTATTTGTGTTTGGAAATGGGTGATATCTACCAGCGGTTTCTAGTGGCAATGCACATCCTGGGGACAACCCACGTGATAGCCGACAAACTCAGCCGGGCAATCTTGATGCCTCACAAGTGGTCTCTGAAGCAGGAAATAATGGAACAGATTTTCCACAGATGGGGACAGCCTTGCTATGATCTTTTCGCCAGTCCAATCAACTCCAAATGCAGCAGCTACTTTTCCCTTATCCCCCCCCCCCCGGGGGGAGTCACCGAGAGACCCACTTGTTCATGATTGTCCCCTGGGTCTCCTTTATGCTTTCCCACCATTCCCTCTCATATCTAAGGTGACTCAGAAAGCCAAACTGTTAGGAAGCAAATTGATTCTCATCACTCCTTACTGGCCTTGTCAGGTTTGGTTCCCATTTCTCAAGCCTCATTTACTAGACTACCCATGGACTCTGGACCCAGTGCCAGATCTACTGACACACGTCAGGCTCGATTCATCCCAGTCTCCACACTCTCAGTTTGACAGCTTGGCTGCTCCAGTTCCATCCCTAGTCAGGCTTTATGATTTTTCACCTGCTGTGACCCACATTCTCACATCTTCTCACAAACCCTCCACTAGAAAGTTATACATCACCAAATGGAGAAGGTTTTCTATCTGAGTTGAGAAAAGGAATGTTGACCCTTACACTGCATCCATTCCAGTGGTTTTGGAATTCTTGACTGAACTTTTTCACCAGGGTTCTGCTACTGCCACAATTAGGGTTCAGTTGGCAGGAATATCAAATTTGCATTTGGGTCAACACGAGTCTAATCTGATGTCACACGGATTGTGTAAAACCTTCCTTAAAGGTGCTACTTTGTTGAGACCACCCTTTCAGGAACCGGTAGCATAATGGGATCTAAACTTCGTCCTATCCAAGCTAACGTCTACACCCTTTGAACCTGCTCATTCGTGTTCTTTGAAGTTTCTGTCTTGGAAGACTGTGTTTCTAGTGGCCATCACATCTGCTAGACGAGTATCAGAGTTACAAGCACTGTCTATCAAGCCACCTTATTTGATTTTCCACAAAGATAGAGTATCCCTTTGCACAAATCCATCCTTTGTCCCTAAGGTGTGCTCTCCTAATAACTTAATCCAAACTATACAGCTTCCAGTCTTCTTCCCTGATCATTCTAATGCAGCAGAATACAGATTTCATCAGTTGGACATTCTCAGACAATTACAGTTCTATCTACACTGGACCAAGGAATTCAGGAAGTCAGACCAATTGTTTGTTTCCTTCTCTGACTCCAGATTAGGTCTCCCAGCTTCCAAAGTGACTCTTTCTAATTGGATTTCTGGTTGCATATCCTACATTTATTCTTCTGCTGGAAATTCTACAAGATCCCAGTCTACTTTTGCAGTCTTTCAAGCCAGGGTCCCAATTGATAATATTTGTGGAGCAGCAACCTGGGCTACCCCTCACACCTTTATTACTCATTACAAATTGGATTTGACCTCTAGTGGTAGAGCTTCATTTGGTTCCATGGTACTCAGGAGTATTTTTCCGTGAGCCACCCAAGAATAAGGTGCTAGGGATGCTGTCCCATGTGTAAGAATGAAGGTGAGATAGGACTACAGAACATAAAGTTATGTACTCACCATAATGTTCCTTGTTTGTAGACCATCTTGCCCTTCATTCTTATGAACCCACCCACCTATCCCCTTCCTGAAAGGATCTGGAGACAGATAAATGTTTTTCTTCATAACAGGTGGAGACCTTTTATTATTGTTGTTCTTTCTGGATAGTTTTTTTTTGTTATATCTTTCTATAGTTTAGCAGCAAACAAGATCTGGGGATTATACTGGTGCACCATGGGATACCTACCTAGCCACGAGCCAACTAGAAGACTTTGAACGTGCAATAGGCCAAGTCAGAGACGAGGATCGGCTCTGAACCCATGTGTAAGAATGAAGGGAGAGATGGACTACAAACATGGAACGTTATGGTGAGTACATAACTTCTTTTTTTCTATGGGGCCTGACAATATACCTGGTTATTTAATAAATAGTACTAAACGTGCCCTAGCAGAGACACCTCTCAAACTGTTTAACCTAAGTTTAGCTACATCTTTTCTATGTTAAGTTGGTACACTGCAGTGGTGATGCCTACACAAGGGAAGGTCTGCCACTATCCCCTACCAATTATAGACTCATCAGCCTGTTGAGTTTCATCTGCAAAGCCATGGAACAAGTTATAATTGATGCTATAAATTATGATATCAAAAAGCTAGTTCGATTTTACCTGCAGTAGTTGGGCTTTATCCAAGAAAGATTTTGCATAATGAATCTGGTTAACTTTTTCAAGAGGGTTGAGCAGGGTGCAGACATTGGTCATGCTGTTCAGACAGGATAGTTTGACCTGGCCAAGGTGTTTGACACTATTCCCTGTGCTAGCATTTTAAGTAAGTGTAATTCTTTAAAACTGATTGCCATTAAGTAACATGGGTACTAAACTGGCTAAAGGACAGAACCTACACAGTGCAATTAGCAGGTGCTTCATCAGAAAGTATGAAGGTAACAGTGATGCTACCCAGGGCTCAGTGTTGGGATTCCTCATTTTTGGAATTCACTTTTCTGATCTCCAGACTGGAAACCAAGACCTGTGTCTAACTAAGTTTGTAGACTGCAAACTGGGAGCTATTGTCAAATTCCACTTTGATGCCCTAGCCCTTCAGCAAAAAGTTATACATATAAATGACAGGTGTACTGGAAACTGGCTCAAATTAAATGCTAGATAGTGCAATATTATCAAGTTTGGTAGACAAATTCACCCCTAGCATACAACATAGTCAACTCCTCACGTCAAAATGAAAAAGTTAGGGACTTGAATCCCTGTCTTTCAATTATCATGTGTCAACAGTAGTCAAAAAAATCTTTCTGCTTACCATGTGTAATTGCCATGGGAATATCATTCAGATGTGGAGAGGCCATGGTTCCTTTATATTTAGCACTGATTGGGCCAATTATTGAGTACAAAGACCCCTTCAGGGTGTTCCTCACTAGACATATCAAGCAATTAGAAAGGCCACAGAGACTAAGAAGGTTATAGATTAAAGCTCATGAGTTATCAAGAGAGACTGGACGTACTGTTCCTTTATTTGGTATACTATAGACTCTTGATGGGAGAGCTATACACTGTATTCCATGTCATAATAGGCCCAGTTGTCCCGGATCATTGTACCTTCATAAATTTAATAGTTCCACAAATAACAGAACCAGGGACCTAAATCTTCAGCAGTAACTAGCTAACTAACTAACTAACTAAAATGCTATAGACTGTGACAGCCTTCCCCTCACCACACACAAACACATAAACAGACACACACACACACACACACACACACACACACACACACACACACACACACACACACACACACACACACACACACACACACACACACACACACACACATTACCCTATCCATCCCCTAACCCCCTAGTGACTTCCTAGGTAGACACACATCACATATACACTCACACAGATGCACACACACCCCACCACTACCTGTCTGCTAAATGCTCCGGCACTTATCTCTACCATGATGGGAAAAATACAAGCATTTCATCGTGTTCATTGACACTAGTGGCTGGGAGCATTCATGCATTTCTGTGGGACAGACCGCAGTTAGTATACCTCTGTTCCAGAATACCTTGTTAGCATTCAGCATGGCCATGTTTGCATGTCTGTGCACTAAAGCACCGTGTGTCCCTGAGTCCAAAATGGTTACCATGACGTATGCACCTTGTGCACCTTGCAGTAACCTTTCTGAATTCCTTCCTTCATTGGTTACAGTTATAGCAGCTACACAGTATCACATAACTTAATTTACATATTTATATAGTGATGAATAGGAATAAGGAAACAAAATACCATCCTGACAGCTACAAGCTGAATTACCACTATCAGGATGATAATAAGCATAAGAAGATTGTCTCTGCATAAAGAGAAGAACAAAATTATCATATGTGTACAAAGTGCAAAGCATTTGTCTGTACTGAGCAATAGTTTCTGCATCTTGTCATTAAGATGCAGCACAAGTCTGAGAAAACTATCAGCCTGCATCAGTGATACATTTGCATTTATACTTATTTATCAGATGTGCCCTTAGCAGATTTCAAAACAGGTTTGGTCATCTCCCGAAGTTCAGTAGAGAGACAGTTCCATAGTATGGGGGATATTTTATAGCATGCTTTCTTTGAGGTGACTGAATTATATGGGGGTCATAACTGAAATCCTGTATAGGTCCTTAAATTATAAATTATATCTCTAATAAAGATCAGTTTCTTTAAAGGTGGACATTAGCTGAAGTAAAGCAATTTGAGCGTGAATATAATGCTATAATGAATGTAGAGTGAGATAAATATGTGCATATGTGTATATTGTTAATATCTATCTAAAATCTGTTATCCCATGTATCGGTTAAGACATTCATCTGGTACTGTCTTACTTTCACTCTTATGGTTACAGAAATATTGTTGAAATGCTGAGACTCACAATGCCAAATCCTGGAATCTGAAGACTGAGTGACTGAAAATGTGGGCTTACATATACCAAGTCTGAGATTAGCATTCATCAGAATATTATCTTATGTTTGAGCTATGCCGTTCTCTGAGTTGGAACATATATATAATGTGGCAGATGTGGGGGCCTGCTATCCCACATCTGGGGAAGTAGAAGGTCTTTTCCATACAAGAAATAAGTGCAAAGGAGAAAAGAGGTGTTCAATATTTGCCTTTCTCCTGTATTTTGGGCCTTGTTTTTGGAATTTCACAACATACCCTTGTAAATCTTAACATTTCAATATGGACCCTCCAGAGGTAACCATTTGAAATACTGAGGCTCACAATGCTGTGTCCCAGAATTTGGAGACTGAATGACTGGAAATGTGGACTTATACAAACCCAGTCTAAGATTCCATTTCTCAGAATGTTCCTTTTCTCAGGTATGACAGTCTCTGAGTTGGTATATATTAGGTGGGGGAGTGCATAGGGGGCTTGGCCCCCCACCCCACAATGGAGGAATCAAAGAAGGCTTGGCCTCTGCAAAAAAAAAAAAGTAAGTGTAAAAGAAAAAGGTGATGTTTGGGATCTATGTTTCTCCTGTACTTTTTGATTATTTTTTGGACTTTTCAAGGACTCACCATTGTAGGTCTCGACATTTTAGTAGAAAACCTGTTTCAGATACCTGAAAAATTGCCTTGCAAAACTGTCATGTATAGGGTTGCTAATCTTATGTGCCAAGTAGGTTGATGACATATCAGCATGTAGGGTAAATCACAGCATGTGATTTATATATCAGTTTATTGACAAAAGTAAGTCTGAAATAAGACTCATCTACCCCACCTGGCTTCTAACTTCTCAGTGATGTGTAACAGTGTAGCATATCAACAGCAAATTTTAGAACTTCGATAGCTTTCATTTACATCTTGCTGCCAGCATTGTTTAAGATGCTTCCAGTTTAAATGACTGACACACTTAGTGACTGATTGGACTGTTGGTGTCAATGCGAGGCTAATCTAGAACCATTTATTGCCAACCAGTTTCTGTTCCTGGGCAGTCAGTCCACAGTGTCATCTGCTAAACATCATTACCACTATCTACCATTTAAAAGACCAGTTATTCTCTCTTTTAGGTTTCCTTGAATATATTATAACCTCGCTGCATGGCCTATCAAAATAGACTTTAACAATTGAGCTTGTTGATTGTGATTTATCATTAAGGGACTGAATAGTTAAAAAACACACACACACAATGAAAATACATAAGGAAATTTTTGTGCAGGGGTTATAGCCTCTGTCCATCTGTCCATCACACCCTATCATGTAAACAAACCAAAACTGAGATTAGACAATCTCAAGGAAGATGGAATATTTGCATAATGCTCATTGCATTGGTCATGTGACATCAGAGTTAGTTTAATTAATTAAGCCTGGTATGGCAGGGTTAAATCCCATCTTAAATTCCTACTGAAAGTCTGAGGACAGTAACTGAGATCCTCAGAACAGCAAGCCATTAAGTGTGATTAAAGATGTACAATAATTCCATCTGCGATATATGTGTACGCCTCTTCCTGTGAGGTACAGCAGTCTCAAAATTTATATATGTATATAACAATGTTATCAGGGGTGGATGGGACAAATCCCCCCTGAAAATATATTTTTTAAAAGTGCAACTGTTAGGACTCAAAGTGCTACATCTCCCATTTCTTATCGGGAGTCAAAGCCAACCTCCAGAAATCTTTGTAAGAGTGACATGCTTTCGTTTACTTCATAAGCAAGCTTCATCAGACAACAGTTAAAAACCACAAGTCATTTAAATATCCCTCCAAAAAGACCAATTAAACAATTAATTACATACTCAAATTGTCCTTAAAGGAACATACACACAAAATTGTTCATGCTATATAAAAATCAGTACATAATATCAAAGTGTATACAGCAAGCTAAAATACATCCATAAATTGAATTAATAATCATCTAAAACAGGATTTCAATTTTAATATACATTTTATAGATAAATTATCATTCAGCCCAGGAAGGGAATGTGCATTAAACTTCAAATGTCATATCAGTTCCCTTTCATCTAATTTCAGGGCTATAGGACCACCTCTATTATATTTATCCAACACTTGATCAATGATAAAAAATAGAAATGCACGTGACAGAAACTGATTTACATGCCTAGCCGAGGCATTATTCAAATTCAGCTTCCTAATGTTGTACAAATGCTCATAGATGTGCTGTTTCAGGCATCTTTCTGTCCTTCCAATATAAAATGCAGGACATGCTTGACATACCTCCATGTACACAACATCCTTAGATGAACAGTTATATCTGTCCTTAAGCTGGTATACTCCCCCATACATCTCAAAGGAATCAGTAACTTTAATAAATTTACAAATATGACAGAAACCACATTTTGACATACCACCAAAAATATTAATACCACAATTACTTTCCAAGGCATGTTTGAGGTTACTACCCTTCCTAAAAATAACATCAGGTTTCTCTCTAATCCTATTATTAATCAATGTGTTCTCCCTCAGAAAACACCAATATACCTGAGGTCATCAGCATCAAGTGAGAATGTAGTAATAAATCCACTATATCGGACATCCTCACTCAAATTAGGTTCAAGAGACAATTCACCCGCACCTAAAAAAGAAGTGACCATACCATCTTCCAATAAATTAATCTGTTCAATAAAAGGGGCATCTCGAAATGGTAATGCAGTATACAAAAGGGGTTTAAAAGACCCTCTCTTTCTTTTAATACTAACCTCAGCACAAACCTCATTCATCAAGGGGAGTGGATAACCCCTTTACACAAACATCTCTGTTAATAAATTACATTCAAGAATGAAGTCAGCCTCATCTGTAACCATTCTGGATGCCCTAACAAACCTTACAACAGCCTTCTTTTGATGGTAGGGATGAGCGCTAGACCAGTGCAAAAAAGCATTGTAATAAGTGGCCTTTCTAAAAATCTTGGAGGTAAATCTTTCATTAACCAAATCCTTACTTAGTTCTATGTCCAAGTAGGAAATAGGGTCCACTTTAAACTCAAAAGTAAATTTTAAAAATTCACTGAAATTATTGATATGTTCAAACAAAACCTCTGCTAATTCTAAACCACCCTTCCAGAACATAAAAATATCGTCCAGATAGCGTGTATACGAGATGACATTATTCTTAAACAGGGCATCCTTAAACAGAAACTCCTTTTCCCAGTGGGTCATAACTATGTTTGCAAAAGTAGCTCCACAAGGAGAACCCATTGCTACCCCAGTTTTTTGCAAGTAATAATCCCCATTAAACATAAAATAATTATTCATCAGGACTAATTCCAAAATGTACACCAATGTATGTTAAAATTGAAATCCTGTTTTAGATGATTATTAGTTCAATTTATGGATGCATTTTAGCTTGCTGTATACACTTTGATGTTTATGTACTGATTTTTATATAGCATGAACAATTTTGTGTGTATGTTCCTTTAAGGACAATTTGAGTATGTAATTAATTGTTTAATTGGTGTTTTTGGAGGGATATTTAAATGACTTGTGGTTTTTAACTGTTGTCTGATGAAGTTTGCTTATGAAGTAAACGAAAGCGCTAACTATAATTCCTGCTGGCTTGATGTGTTTCTTTGTTTTTTGTTTTTTATTAGTTTGTGTTCTTCTTTGGCTTATTAGAGTGACATGTTTGTTACTCATTGATGTACAATATATTATTCAAGCAGGCTATGTCTTTCAGGATCAAAAAGCAATAGTCGGGCTGGAATAAAATAGATGGGATGTTCCAGTTTTGCCCAGACTTGTAATTACATCCATCATTTATCCATTCAGGTTTCCCTTTTGAGTAAACAAGTCAGAACAAGCTTTCTGTTTTAAGAATATGCTGAAAGATAATTTCTGTGGAAACAGCTTCATTAAATTTAATTAGGCTGACAACAGGAGACTGATGTGTCATTTGTGGTGCTGGGTGTGATGAGCAAAGTGTTTACCTTACAGAAATGCATCAATTTATTTTTGTTGGTTGCCATTATTAGAAGCCTGAATGTGACCATCTGTATATTTCCCATTAAAGTGAGACTTCAGAGGTAGGCACTGAGTGTGTGTGTGTGTGTGTGTGTGTGTGTGTGTGTGTGTGTGTGTGTGTGTGTGTGTGTGTGTGTGTGTGTTTTGGAGTGACATTTATGACAGTTATGTAAAACATAATAATGTTTTGCAATGAGATAACTTTGCTAGTAAAAGCTTTGAAGTTTCAGCCACTGGTATAGCAAAGTATTTTAAAGTGGCAGTAACCGGGCAGTTCTGTGGCATTTAATATCACAGGCTTATTGCTTTGCATTATTCCTCTAGTAATAAAGCCATCCTGCTGACTGAAGTGGTTCTGTTACATTGTAGCATTTTCAGGTTACAGATGGTGTTTCCAGGCTGCATGCAATGTAAGACAGTACTGGTGTTTTCTATTGCCCCCTGTTCTTGCTCATGTCACACTGCTGATAATCTGAATCCCAGGACTGCTAGACATAAATAAGGAAAGCATGAAATGTGTTCTCGGCTACCAGGAGGACTACATAAATAAGTCAGACTGCACAATATGTGATCACAAACTTAGTCCATTGAAGTCTGATACAGCACTGATACTAATCCTTAAAATGGAAATGACGTCATCAGTGCTGCTAATTATTTTTAAATCTATAATCTGCATTCAATGCATCTGGTTCTCACTTCACTGCCCAAACTGTAATAGCTGCCCAAAGCTTGATAACTATGTATTGCTGTGTTTTTACGTAAACTGTGCCTGGTTCTCTCATTCCAAAGTACTAAAACGGGGCACCTGCTGTATGTTTGAGGACCATAACCAAGATCCTTAGAACTGTAAAACTGGAAGTAATAACAAGGAAATGTATACTAAATTTTGAGAATGTGGTATATATTGGAGTATCTCCCTTGTTTGAGGTACAACAGTATCAGGGATGTGGAGTCACAACCCACATATCAGGGGGTGACCAACTACAAGTAGGATACTACTAACTGTGGAATTGTGGTATCTTGTATTATTTCCCCTACTGTGAGGTACAACAATGTCAGACTAAGTAGTAAGGGTGTGGAGGCATTGCCCCCCAATACAAGTCATTACATAAATGCTTGAAAAGCTTAACACAGTTTTAGACTTTGCTCTTATTGTGTGTGAATTGCAGTTTATTTTTCAAAATGTCAAGTGTCTCACTTTTGGGCCTTGCACTTCTGATACAAAGCCACTAAAAAGACAATTGATCATAAACTATAAGCTAGGATGTGTTGTATAAAATGTATAATACATTACTGTCAATGATATTGTGCCATTTGGTGAGTGAGCTAGTACATTTCGAGGCTGCATAGTTAACCCTCAAACTGAATTTCAGAATAAAATATAAACCACTGGGGGGGATTTAGTAAGCTCTACATGATTTTATTTTGTGTACACATCATGGCACGATGTGTACACAAGTGCAGATAGTTTTAATTTCAGTAAGCGCCACTTAGTGACACACAAGCACGCGCAAACAAGGAAAGTTCCATGTAATGAAAATTACCTCATAAGCAGGTGGATGTTATGCAAATGACCCAGATGGAGCAATCCAAACAGCAGAAAGGCATCTGTATAGACCCTGTGTCCATGTCCATAGTGTACACAGAAATTTTCCAAGTACAGGAGTGTCCACAGAAAGAAGGGGATGTAAAAGTCTGCAAATATGGACATAACTCCCCTGAAATGGTTAGATCCCATACAATGATATGTGAAAAATGCAATGTTGATGTCTGAAAATGCAAAGGAATATGTAAACATAAAGTATCTTTTTTTAATGATTTCAACATGTTTGCACTATGCACTGCAGTGCACAAACACAGCTAATTGAAAAATAAAACAAAAAGGAATAAAAATTATTTTATAATATTTGTCAGAAGAGTATTATAGGACATTACGTTGGGTCTGTACAATGGTGCATTGGTGCTGTTGCCTAGGTCATATGGCTATAAACAATGTAGTTACCAGGCTGTCAGTACAGATATGTATGGAAATGAGGTGAATTTGTTGAATCGATAAAATGAGCAACTGTGTCCGCAGGTCCCTTTTGTGTAGGCTTCTACACCATGTTGATATTACCACTGGATTTGGATGCCAGAAGGGGGGGTATATCCCATTACTTTTAGGAATTTTTTAATTCCTGGTGCCTGTGTTTGCGTGACACACCACATAGCTGAGAGTGTTCGTGCGAAAAAGACCATCCACATCATAGTGATGACATAGGCAGCAAGTAATTAAAAGCAGATATCTACAATTATTGATTGTGACATTTGTATAACATATGCTGTGAGACATGGTGCATAGCTTAACATGTACATGCAGCACACTACTCATGTGACAGTGATGATTCTTTAGGAGTGAATAAGCTATGCTGAGCAAAGTGGCACACAGCGGCACATCATGCACCAAAGTAGGGCCATTAAATTATGTTAATTACAATTTAGGCAAGTAAAATACATAATAAGTAGCCAATCACACATGGTGGACACAAAGCAGACCTGTATAAAGCATGCATACACTTTACAATATGTTTTACCCTCAATACTCTAAAGCGCTAGAGTACTGACTTGGAAATTGTAACTGATGAGATAATGCTAGGGGCTGCTGCAGCTATAGTACATCTGCATATACTAGAGGCTGAAGCCAATATTGCTGATGCTGCTGACAATAGGCCTGAGCTGAGAAGAAGAAGAGTGTTCAGGCCTAGGATAACCTTCCAGGAGCTACATGAGCTGGAGATTATAAGAGCACTACAGGGTGGACAGGGGCATATTACAAGTGCTCACTGAGCTCTGCCACCTTCAACTCAGAGCCAGAGCTAACAGAACGAAATCCATCCCAGTGGAAACAAAGCTATGTGTAGCCCTTAGGATACTAGCTACAGGTACATTTCAAAGACCAACTTGGGACATGATGGGGGTCTCACAGGCATCTGCTTCCAGGATACTCCACCAGTTCCTGGATGCTATGCTACCACATGCCAGTGAACTCATATCTTTTACCCTCTCCTCTGAGGCAAGGGTCAGCAATATGCAACAGTTTTACCATGTAGCACACTACCCTGAGTTACTGAGTTCCATAGATTGCACCCATGTACACATCAAGGCTCCACCTGGTGAGCAGGGTAGAAACTACATTAACCACAAGGGGTACCACTCCATCAAATGCCAGGTTGTGTGCAATGCCCAGAGGATTATCCTGAATGTGTGTGCTGGCAGCCCTGCTAGCTATAATGACTCCCATATCTGGCGCACATCAGAGCTGTACCAGATGTTTGCTAGGGGGGACATCCCACATGGCCATTTACTGGAGGATGCTAGCTACACTCTGGAACCGTGGATGATGACACCCATCAGAAGTGCACACACACACACACACACACACACACACACACACACACACACACACACACACACAAAATAATGCTATAATGAGGCACAAGCACAGACTAGGAACATCATAGAGTGTGTGTTTGGGCTGCTGAAGGCTGGTGGAGCCCTGCATTATTCTCCAGCCCCATTGGTACATATACTCACAGTATGTGCTATGCTACACAAGATGATCCTGTGGAAACAACTGCAGCAGGAGCAGCAAAGGAAGGTATACACAGCCCCCCACCAGTGCCTAGGTCACCACAGCAACAGTCACAGGAGGACTCAGAGGGGGAACCCCCTGCTAATGTCCCTGTAGGCAAACATAGGCATGCTCAGTATGCCCTGGCTTTGGTTAAGAGGAAATGCATAGCACATTCACTGACAACCTAGGGCCCTAGAGACTGACACCATACCCCTACTTGCATACAGAAATAAAAAATAATGGCAGGCAACCCACACACACTGTACCTACTCATGTATTAGCTGCGTACTGCTTGCATCAGACAGAGTCAGCTCTGAACTACGATTGTGTCAGCTGCTGCATTTGTAAGGTAAGTTCATAACATCCACAGTACCACAGCACTTGTAAGGATTATTTTGATATGGCATTGTATGTATGGATCTGGTACATTATGCAAGTAAATATAGTAGGCTACTTGCACAGAAATTACATCCACATGGGACTACAGATTCCCATTCCACTACCTTCTTTCCAGGGGTATTCACTAGGCTCCATGAATGGAGTACTCATGCAGACCATTTGCAACAGATTACTGGTACATCTGTCAAGGGAGATGTTAGACAGTGGTGTGACATGATAGTCACATTACTGTACATCCCAGCAGAACAACTGGTGGTGTTATATCACCCCCAACACAGTGGTGTTTCCTTGAAACTGCTGTAACACAAACTCAGCAATGGTATAGCATCATGCCAGCCAGTCTCATGCCAGTAACAAAGAAATTGATCATACATTCCATATCATAGAGGAAGAATAACTATATATGTATGCCTGCAGTTGAATTGTGATGAATGCACGCTGTCTGCCAAGTAGCTTGTGTGACTCAAAGGACTAGGGCAATTAGCTTATGTGGTGGTATTCATGGTTCTAATCTAGATGTAGCCACTTATTTAGGTGTCAAGTAATATTACTTTTTGTTTTACAGACCGTCAGTCTTGTGTGTTGCAATATTATTAACCTTTGGGACAAATTAATTACATCACACAACCGAAGAAAGTCATAGCAAAGTTCAGTGACATGCAGCAGTGCAGAAACATGGACAGATATCATATTTTATGTGTAACACACAAATCCTGGACTGGAGTACAGATAGGTGTGGGCTGGAACCAGGTTATAACTAGCAACCCCCCCCCCCCCAATTGGGCATGCTCATGCACTTATTTAAGCAGAGTGAAAATCTGTTGCTCCCCACTCAAAATGACTTGTTATATATAGATATGTCTACAGATACAAACATATATGTATACATATCTGTCTATCAGTATCTCTCTCTCTCTCTCTCTATATATATATATATATATATATATATATATATATATATATATATATATATATATATAGACACATACATCTCTGTCACACACACACACACACACACACACACACACACACACACACACACACACACACACACATCCATGTATATTTATGTCCCAGTTATCTACAGATATATAGCAAAACCACAAAAGATGTTAAAAAACAATTCCAAATACTACAAAGAAGACCACCACAGCTACAAAAGTAGGAAAATTTAATACACACTTAGCGCCTCGGCATGAAATGCCTTCCAAGAGTAAAAAACATCATAATACGTGTACTTAAATACATCCACTAATTACCTTAATTAACACTCAACTCAATAAAACAATTAATTATTTAAATTACATATTTCCAATTATACTCTCTGTTAAGCCCAAAGGGCTCCAATGTGCCATACTTTAAACTAAGCAATGTTTTCTTCTGTAGCAGTTTATTTTTAACATTTTTATGTTCCCCAAGTAATACATCTACCTTCTCTAACACACAACCTTTCAGATCATCAGTCTTAGAATTATGATAATTTAGAAAATGGGCCCCTAAAGGACTTTCTAATCTCTTGTTTTTTATGTCCGTAATATGTTCCTGTATGCGTACTTTAAAACTTCGATATGTCTCTCCTATATAATACAAATTGCAAGTACACTTTAATGCATAAACCACTCCCTCAGTGCAACAGGTGTAATGGCATCTGGGAGTGAACTGTATTCTATTAATATATGTGAAATAGGGCACCAAATATTTACAAATTGAGCACTTATTACAAGGAAAAGTTCAATTTTCTCTTATTCCACTTGCATTTATATTACTAGATGGCAGACAAAAATGATTCTGTACTACCATATCTTTCAAATTTCTGGCTCTCTTATAAGAGATTTTAATTTGCTCTGGTAGCAAATACCACAATTTCTTATCTCTTAATAGCATGGGCCAAAACTGTTTTACACACTCTACCACTCTATTTGTAAGTACATTAAAGGTAATAACAAAATACATTTCCTTTTGTGTCTGTCTACCAAAAACTCTACTATTATTATTTTCAATTATATAATTTTCCCTATTTCTAAATACAAATCTATCTCCTTTTCTCTTTTGTCCATCTCTAAGTTCAAAAATTTTAACTTTAGCCTCCATTACCTGTTGCTCATTATAACCTCTATTGAGGAACATTCATAGGTTCATAGGTTCATAGTTCCTTACTGAATTTGCCCCTGCCCTGGGGCATTTATAAACCTAGTTTATTTCGCCACCCATTTAAATTTTTATATTATTATCTTTTTATTGCTATGCCCTTTTTGAGGTGTGCCTAAAAGTGACAGATCTAACAACAGAACAGTGATACCATCCAGGTCCCAGGACTGAGGGACACCACTTGTAACTGGTTTGGAGTCTGGACATGGCTCCTCCAGCAATTCCTCATGTGGGTTCTGTCCCGCTTCAGCCAGTTTTCCAATCCATCTAGTAGGGTGGGGGTTTTATATTGGTATCCTGAATGCCCGATTAATGCCAGTGGGGTATTGTGTCGAGAAGGGTGCGAGGTCCAAGGTAGGTTATTGTGGACCACCTTCCCTTGTTAATGGCCTTCAAATCTGTTTCAAAGAAATAAGAACCAGGTAAGAGGCCAAGGATCCCCCTTAACAAAGCCGAACGGGGTGGGACCCGGTGTCTGTGGGCCCCAAATATTTTTATTTAGGGGGTCCATGATGCTCCTTTCCATCAGGCTTGACCATCCTAATCAGGCTTATGGGGGCCGATAGTTTCCAGGATCCGTTGAGGGGGAGCCACAACTTATGGAGAGGGACCACTGTTGCTGTAAGGCCTCTTTGGGCACATATCTGTAGTATTAAGGCTGAAGAGATTAGACAGTAGTTTATGTTTGGGTTCCTCTTCTTGATAAGGTGTATGTGGCTGTTTGGCCGGGCACCATCTGGTCCTGATGATGCTGTGTTTTTTTGGAGGAGAGGCAGCACTCTGGGCATCTGAGATGTCCAGGGGAGGGAGGTCCTGGAGACAAATATTTGCCTTTTGGTGCTTGGGGAGTTTGCGCTGAACCTGTCAGCTTTTTGTCATTTGAGCAATTCTGAGCATTTCAGTAGTGTATTTTTTTGTCATTTTGGAAGCATTCTGAGCTATAGGGGAATTACCACCCAGGTTCCTAACATAACTAAAGAAAATTGTGTGATTGTCCTTAGTGTCCTGTGCAATTTTTCTCTCGAGCTGGCCAGTTTTAATTTTTTGTGTGTATTTTGCTAATATAATACTGTTCTTCCTCTTCCCTTTTGGTGTTTTGTATCATCTTGTAAGCACCTCCTTCTATTGTATATGGTTTGTTTATGGCTGGGGTCCATTCATTTGGGATCTGATCTTTGGAGGATTAGGTCTTGAAGTTTTATTTGGGATGCATGATCCATGCATTCCCTGAAGGTGAAGGTAGAAGGCCCGGGGCTTTGAAGGATCTCCTGAGGCCATTATTTTCCACAGGACGGGCCAGGGGGAGGATGAAGGATCAGTTTTGAGTTGTGTGAAATTTGCTTTAGAATGTGAGTATCTCCTGTTTTTTTATGTTCTTGATGGGTCAGGGATGTTAATGACCTCTGGGTCCCCATGTTCTGATCTTACCAGTCCAGTGAACTTCTCCAGCATGTTTTCCCTCCTAAGTTGTTGGGTTGTTTGTTGTCCCAGGTATGTTTCCCCTCCCTCTGTGGTAACAAGTTTGGCCGCATTTGAAGCATTAAATTCTAGGAAATTTTAGGCTAGTTTGGGCTAGCTAGAGTAAGCTGATAAGTCTATGTGGAGGTAGTTTAAGTCCTTAATATAGTGGTGTTTGGCTGAGGGTTTGGGAGGGTGTTCTATTTTAGTCTGTTGGGGGCTATGGGTTTGAAGGGGTGGTCTGTAGCTTGCTATAAACCTGAAGGCAGTTTCTTGGAACTGTTAGTTACACACTGATAGCATCTGATGCCTTGTGCTTGGGCTGAAAAGCATGGAGCCATATTTATTTCTGACCTAAAAACTTCTTCTGTACTACACAATCTGTTAATTCTCAAGAATTCATTATAGGGCAAAACAGCTAACAAATGCCCAGGATGACAACTATTTCCATACAAAAACTATGTGTTTCTATGTGTGAATTTATTATATAGACCTGTATTCAGTCTATCCGGTTTAATATCTAAAAAAAATCACACTATGACCCAATTGTATTCCATCAAATTTTAGGCCCATTGAATTAACTTGTAAATCTTTTAAAAACATAGCAGCATCTTCCATTTTTCCTTGACATAAAAATATCAAATCATCGATTAATCTCAAATATAAAATAGCACTTGCTTTATAAAAGCTATGTGGGCATATATTATCGATTTCAAATTTAGCCATAACTAAATTTGCGTACATTGGGGCAAATGTAGCCCCCATGGACGTACCCTGCAATTGTTGAAAAATTTCACCATTAAAAGCAAAAAAAATATTTTTTAAGCAGAAAGATACCAATTCAATGAGAAAATATGACATAGGTGAATCCCCCCCCAAAATAAAAAAGAGATTGAATACCTATTTCATGTTTTGTATTTGTATATACACTTTTAACATCTAGGCTTATCTACAGATATATGTTTATATGTCTGTGTATATGTGTATTGTCCTACATACCCTGATATGGGTGATTAAAGCTGCAGTATGACACACATATAATGTTGTTCAAAAGACAGAATGTAAGGGCTCAACAGTACATAATGCACTTCCTTACTGCACCCTGTGCCTACTGGATGTCACAACACATACACCAACAGGTGAACATGTTGTATTATGTAGCATGTTGTATATGTACACATTGACAGGGCACATTGCTGTTAGCCACATACTTGCCCATCCAAATGCAAATGGCTACATATGGCCAAAATAGTTGCTGTAGACACATAGGTAGGATAAATAACAATCTTCTGAATGCAAGGCTACTAGATGCTGAAACAGTTGAAAAGCAATGTGTTCAGCACAAACCTAGTTATTGTACTCCACTAGTATTTGCCTGCTTTCATGTATGAAGTAGACTTAAGCTGCAGTGCATGCTATAAATACTGTGATCTGTAGTGTATAACACTAGATGTGTAGGGGGTTTAATCTCACTCTGGCTCAGTTTGTGTGTGTGTGTGTGTGTGTGTGTGTGTGTGTGTGTGTGTGTGTGTGTGTGTGTGTGTGTGTGTGTGTATGCAGCCCCCTGCATAACAAATGGGAATCCTACATTTCAATGGGCCTGTACTTTTTGGACCTTGCAGGTGCTGCTGGTCTCCACACCCCTCATTTCCACAAGGCCTTCCCACTTCTCAAAGCAAACTTCCCACTTCTCAAAGCAAACTTCCCACTTCTCAAAACCGAGGTGGAATCCTTCAAAGCCCCAGGGCCAGTGGAAAATATGGCCCAAACCGCAGAATCCTTTACAAATGCATTCTATGGATACCTACAGGAATGCATGGATCGTGCTATCCCAAATAAAACCAAGACACACTCCTGCAAAGGTAAGAGACCTGTCTGGTGGACCCCAGCCATAAATAAGCTGTACAACAGAAGGAGGAAGCTACTACATGATAGAGCAAAATCCCTGAAAGGGAAGGCAACTCTGATCAGTACTAGCAAGAAACTACGATCCCTCATAAAATCATCTAAGGCTAGCTTCAAAAGAAAAATTGCACAAGACGCTAAAGATAATCACAAGGCTTTCTTTAGTTATGTCAGAAACCTGGGAGGAAACTCCCAGATATGCTCTGAGTTAGTGCAAAATGACAAAAAATACACTGAACCCACAGACATTGCCAACATCCTAGCAGACAGGTTCAGTGCAAACTCCCCCCCCCCAAATGAGCAAATGACTATCCCAACAGAGTGTAGCCTCCCTGACATCACAGATGCACAGGTGAGAGCTGCCCTCTCCAAAGCAAAAAACACAGCATCAATGGGACTGGACGGAGTCCCGGGCTGCGTTTTACATGAGCTCCAAGAAGAACTGAACCCTCTCTTAAAATCACTGTTCAGTCTCAGCCTTACAACAGGATATGTACCCAAAGAATGGCATACAGCAACAGTGGTCCCACTCCATAAAGGTGGTGCCACAACGGACCCTGGAAACTATTGCCCTATAAGCCTAACAAGTCTGGTCTGCAAAGCTATGGAGCGTATCATCATGGAACTCATAAACAAAGACATTGGGAGCCTCCAAACACTGGATCCTACCAAATTCGGCTTTGTTAAGGGCAGATATTGCCTCTTGAACCTGGTCAATTTCTTTGAAACAGTCACCAAGGCCATAGACGAAGGGAAGGTAGTCCACACAGCCTACCTTGACCTTGCAAAAGCCTTCAACACAATACCCCACTCAGGCATCATAAATAAGCTCACCAGCTTAAATATCAACCCCTATGTCACAAGATGTGTTGCAAACTGGCTTAGGGATAGAACCAACATGGTCAGAATTGCAGGTGCCATGTCAGACTCTAAAGTGGCATCCCACAAGGCTCAGTCCTGGGACCTCTCTTGTTCGGTATATATTTCTCTGAGGTACAGGCTAACACAGGAGGACTATGGTTGACAAAGTTTGCAGATGACTGCAAACTGGGGGCCATAATCGACTTGCCGGCTGACACAAGCATCCTCCAAAAAGGTCTCACAGAGACGGATAACTGGTGCCAGAGCCATGGCCTAAAGCTAAATGCAAAAAAGTGCATAGTCATCCCCTTTGGGAAAAACTAAGTGCCCACAAATTACCACATAGGTGGTAATCCATTAAGTACGGAAGAAGTAATGAGGGATTTGGGGACCCAAGTAGATTGCAATTTCTCCTTTGACAATCACATTGCCAAAGTGGTTAGAAAGACATTCTATATAGCCCACCTTATCATGAAGGGGTTCACATCTAGATCAAGAGAGGTCATTGTGCCCCTCTACTCATCACTCATCAAGCCCATAATTGAATACAATGCCCCATTTGGGATGTACCTTACCCGACACCTGCTACAACTAGAAAGACCCCAAAAGTACCTCACCAAGAGAATCAAGGGACTCAAACAGATGCCCTATGCAGTTAGGCTAAAGAAACTCCAGCTCTGCTCAGTTGCTTACCGCCTACTCAGAGGCGATCTGTGCCTGACGTATAAAGCCATGTCCAACCCAGAATTAATGGACATGCTCCACCTCAAGAAATCCAAATCCATCAGAACTACACGCTCCAGTGACTTAACCCTCAGCACAGAAATAAATAGAACATGCTGGAGGGACAGATTCATATCCCAGAGGCTCCCCTCACTCTGGAACAAAATCCCAATCCATGTCAGACAGAGCCCCTCAATGATCCTCTTCAAGAAGAATCTTGACGTTTGGATGGGAAATCGTAAATTTACCCCTGGGATCTCTTCTGTGTCACTGCTAGACTGAGGCATGGTAAACTAACCCTAAATGGGCTATCTTCTGTGACCTACTATACAGAGGCACAGTCAACTAATCTAAGAAGGGTGGTGAAAGCCAAACACACTCTGGCTAGGCTTGTAAATGCCCAAGGGCCGATAGCCTAGTATCAACCTATGAACCTATGAACCTATGAGCCTATGAGCCTGTTGCTGGCCTCCAAACCCTTCTCTCCCACAAGGCCTGCTGTTGTCATGTACCTTAACACTACCAATTGCCATGGTCATGTCAGACTTAAGCTGTGGCATGTGCTGTAAATACTGTGATCTGTAGTGTGTAACATTAGATAGGTAGGGGATATAATCTCCCTCCTGCCCACTTGGTCTGTGTGTGTGTGTGTGTGTGTGTGTGTGTGTGTGTGTGTGTGTGTGTGTGTGTGTGTGTGTGTGAATGTAATCTCCTACATAATAAACGGGAATCCCATATTTTAATGGGCCTGCACTTTTTGGCCCTTGCAGATGCTGCCAGCTTCCATACCCCCCTCCTCCACAAGCCCTGCTGATGTCATGTACCTTAACTCTACTAATTGCCATGGTAACATCAGACTTAAGCCATGGTGAGTGCTGAAAATACTGTGATCTGTAGTGTGCCACATTAGATAGGTAGGGGAATCCTATCTCACTGTTGTCCACATGCTGTGTTTGTGTGGGTGTGCATCCCCCTGCAAAATAAATGTGATCACCACACTAACTTAGAAAGATGTGGGGTTTTGAAGTATTTTGGCTGTCATAGGTAACATGCGCCTACAAAGTCCTGACCAGAACAAGGCCTGCTGATGTTATCTACCATAATATTACCTAAAGAATTATTAATAGCACACTCGGTGTGGTGCGTGCATTAAGTATTGTGATTGCTAGTGTGTGCCATTAGATAGGTAGGTGTTCTAATCTAATTGCAACCAACTTGAACTGTGTATGGTGTGCACTGTTCTGTATATATGAATTGAAAGTGAAACTATTCTCACTCTAGTCAGGTGTGTGGATGTTAGAGCATTTTACATTAGTGTATGGGATCACTGGACAGTAGTAGCCTAATGGGCTTAGGCCCCATAAAATTCTAGTCATGTTCTAACCCTTATTTACAAAATCAGCACATATTGCCACTGTCCACAAGGGGCACACGCAGAAGCCCTGTGGTGACGTGACAGTCATCTAGGCAATCATACAGACTGTATCTGTGAAGGGCAAGTGAGGTGCACTGTTTACCATTAGGTGGCACACATATCTCCCCACCAACATGTATTATTAACATCACATACCAGGTAATGGGACCCAATAACATCCCTACATGAACACAGGCAGGGACTTGCAGCACCTTTAGGCACCCTATTTAACCAAAGCCTGAGTACTGGCTTTGTCCCAGCCAAGTGGAGGACAACCACTGTCATCCCAATGCACAAAGGTGGAGTGTCCACCGATCCAGGAAATTATAAACCCATCAGCCTAACTAGCTTGCTCTGCAAGACTATGGGCTGGAGTATCATGGAACGCATTAACAAGGACATTGGCAAACTCCAAAATCTCAATCCCATGTAGTTTGGTTTCATCAGGGGAGATCATGCCTGTTAAATTTGGTCGATTTCTTTGAGACAGTCTCCAAAGTCACAGATGAGGGGAAGATGGTGCACACCTCCTACCTTGATCTGGCCAAAGCTTTCAATACTATTCCCACTCAGGTATAATAGATAAACTCTCTCAACTATGCATCACTCTGTTTGTCACCATATGGGTAGCAAACTGGCTCACTGATAGAACCCACCTACTCAAAATAGGGGAAGCCACCTCAAGCAGTAGACCTGTAATGAGTGGTGTACGGCAGGGATTGGTCTTGGAGCCTATGTTGTTTGGGATATACTTTTCTAAGGTGCAGGCCAAAACCAGTGGGCTATGGCTGGCCATGTTTGCAGATGACTGCAAGCTGGCCGCTGTCAATTCCCCTGGTGATGTGGACATCCTTCAAGAGAGTCTCACCCAAACAAGTGCCTGGTGCCAGAAACATGGCATCAAATTGAATGCTAAAAAATGCCTCATCATCCTCTTTAGGGAAAGTGATATCCCCCACAAAGTATCACAATAATAACAAGGACCTAAGCACCCAATCAGTTGTGAGGGACTTGAGCACCCAGGCTGATAACAAACTGACTTTTGACCATCATATTGCCTCATTTGTACAGAAAGCTTTCTACATGGCCCACCTCATTAGGAAGGGTATCTCATCCAGGGACAAAGAGGTCATAACATCACCATATTCTTACCTTATAAGACCCATTATTGAATACAATGCCCCTTTCAGCATGTATCTAACAAAGCACATGCAGCAGCTGGAGAGACCACAGAGGTTCCTCATCAGGAGAATCCAGGGCCTCCAACATCTAACCTACACAGATAGGTTAAAAGCCCTGTCCCTCTACTCAGTTATATACAGAATCCTTAGAGGTGACCTCTGTCTGGCATACACAGCAATCTCATAACCCACCTTAATGGGACTGCTGCATATCCACAAGTCAAGCTCCACTCATGAAACTCACATGTGCAACCTCAGCCTGGTCTGTGACATCAATAGGACTTGTTGGCAGGACAGCCTTGTGTCCCAGAGACTCCTCCTTCTGAAGAATAGATTCCCTCTCAATATCAAGCCAAGTATCTAATTAACCCATTGTAAGAGCAACCTAGATAACTGGATGGGGAACAGAAAATACACCCTTGGGATTCCAGTTGTGTCCCTGGTGGACATGGGCATTAGGTAGTGACATGTCAAAATACAGGCTGAATTTTTGGCCAGGCTTGTAAGGGCCTCAAGACCAATAGCCTAGTAACTTCCTATGATCCTATGATCCCATGTCTTTGCAGTGGGTAATACATGTACCATTCCACTCACAGAGCTGCAGCATGCCCAATACAAAAGGGTCACACATTGCCCTGTATGCAAGGCAGAGATTACTTCTGAGTGGTCTTTATGACACAAGCTACAATGGCAGTATATGCATACGATCCCTGTAGGTCAGATACTGGGGACTTGAAGTTTCCTTGTGATGAAAATTTATGTTGTGGCCATTGCAGTGAAATATTGGCATGCTGAAGGATGTCTCACAGCAAGAGGTTCTCCGGTTCGATTCTTGGATGGGGTGCCTTCTGTGTGGAGTCTGCATGTCCTCCCTGTGGTCATGTGGGTTTCCTCCAGGTGCTCTAATTTCCTCCCACATCCCAAAGACATGCTGTAGGTGGATTGGGCACTCTGAATTGGCCCTAGGTGTGAGTGTGTGTGTGTGTGTGTGTGTGTGTGTGTGTGTGTGTGTGTGTGTGTGTGTGTGTGTGTGTGTGTGTGTGTGCCTTCTGTGAAAGGTTGGGCACCTGGCTGGCAACTCGCCACCGTAAAACTCCATTGCCAATCATGAGCAGACTGGTGATCCACTGTGGCAACCCCTAACCAGGATAAGCTGAAAGGAGATGATGATTGGCATGCTGAGTGAAGAGTACACAGAGGTTATAAACACAGCATTATCGAGTGACAGTGTCCTCCCTAATGATATGAGCATGATATACTACCTGTCTTACCCCTGTGGAGACATGGTGATCTATGGTAAAGTAAGTGTAAACCTGTGTTTCCAGGCTTGTATGCCCATGTGTATCACCCCTGAGTATGTACAGGCCAATGAGGTGCTACTTACCAAGAACATTGCTGTTACCAATGGAAATGATACTACATACACATTTGCATGGGGTTACAGCCATGAATATGTGAACAAGTATATGTTCATGAAGATCCTCTTGTGGGAGAGTGACATTACTGGGAGATTGCCTGGCTACTACCAGTTTGCTGTGCCATGAAGTGATTTTTGTACTCCTGTCAGCTACAGCCAAGACTATGCAGTTATACAGATGGTGCCACTTGCAGTGAAGATGTGGATGTCTGTGCATGCACAGAGAACTTGTTCAACTCTGTGGTCATTACTCTAGCCTTGCTAGTCTGTACTGTTCATCAGGCTACCAGACAGCATAATGGATGTTGTATAACATGATGTGGGAACACAGACATGTTTTCCTATTATATAAATGTAAAGTCTGACATACATAGGATAAGTGTGGGTACACGCACATTGGCCAAAAGAGGCCACCCCTCTGCAGTACTCCGCTGATCCATGGCATGCAGACATGCACCATGAAGCTGATGATGGTCAGGCTGCATGAACTACTGTGACATTGTGACCTAACAGGGATCACTGCCACTGTGGTGCTTGCCCAAGCAACCTAGCACGTGTATGTCACCAGACATTGTACATCATAGTGTGACACTGCAGCTGTGTTCCAACTCACCATCTGCACATTATCCTACTGAAACCCAAGAACCCTGGAATACTAAGCTTAATGCATGCCACACTGTAATGATTACTCTGATTACTACTCAAGGCATCTACCTGGTACAGGGTATGTCAAGGCTACAGATCCTTGCATGAAGTGGGACAACTATATGGATGAACAAACGGGCTGTGGCCTGCTCCTCATGTGGAGTTTGGTACTAATGTTTTGCTTTTGGTGGGAGACAAAGTGTAGGGTTATGGTATCCCAGGAGTAAGTGGTTGTGCTGAGACCAGCAGTTGTAGTAACAGGCACCAGCAATTCAGGGGACCCCCTCTTGTCAACATTCCTCACAAGTAATTGTGTAAGCGCAGTACACACTGCTTGAATGGTATGCAGTTGCAGGATAACTGTGTGAACAGTGCCTCCTTACCTTTCCCCGGATGTAGGTGTAAACCCCCCCCCCCCACTGCTTGCCTATAGTCTCTACAGACACAGACATGTTGGCAGACTAGCTTCTTGGAAACCATGCTGGAAGTAAAGTCAGTACATAATTGCACACAGGACAAGTAGCATGCAGTGACAACTGGTGTCCCCAGTAGTGCTACATTTACAGCCATGAAAAGACTTATTATGGAAATGATCCATAACAATGTAGTACACACGCAGACACTGTCCTATACCCAGTTTGTGTTGTTCAAGGTCAGATCATGCCTACCCTAAGCTTTGGACCAAATTGATGTTACAGGCTGCAATGGATGAGTGAAAAATGACTCACCCCACCTAGCATGGCCCGACAACACATTCATCAAGATTAGGCCATCAAGCATTGTGGACACACTGTAGAGGTGTTTTACAAACGTGTATGTCAACCATTGGATAGTCAAGTGTCTGGCAGTCATTAACTGGGAAGACAGGATTTTGCAGGCCACCGCTACAATGAGCCCAGTTACCAGTGGACTACCTACAGATCTCATTCCTGGGACTAGCCCTCCTAGCCATTTCCTTATCTGTAGTCAGGGCCACTGTCAGTGACCTCAGACTAGCTACAGTTGCAGATGATTGCAAATAAGAGACTGTCAATATTTTGCACACAGAACTAACAGTTACCCAGGATGGGCTTACACACACTTTCAATTGCTATCAGAGCCATTGACAAATACTACATGCCAAGGTATGCACAATACTATAATTTTGGCAGTCAGCCTCCCCCTGGAAAATATTGTATTGTCTGCATACCTCCAACAGTTGACCTAGTAGGCAG
This sequence comes from Protopterus annectens, assembly GCF_019279795.1. NCBI lineage: Eukaryota > Metazoa > Chordata > Ceratodontiformes > Protopteridae > Protopterus > Protopterus annectens. Next base: position 1,080,299,118 of record NC_056737.1, on the reverse strand, counting down.
GGACTTATGGACACAGAGAGTGATGTAGCCTTTGACATTCATTGTTCAGTAAGATGTGGGACTTCATGCACTGTTGTGCAACCTATAGATAAAGGTATGGCATGTAAATTCCAGAATGTCATTGTTACACTGTATGTGGCACTCATCACACCTATCATTGAGTGCAGTGACACCTGTGGCATGTAAATACACAGGCATATGACACCTGTAACAGCCAGAGAGGTCCCACAGTAACCCAATACACAGTGTACATAACATGTCCAATGCAGACTGTGTCAAGGCCGAAACTGCGTATTCTGTCCCCTGCAGTTATTTATTTTTATTTTGTTTTTATTTTACATTTGTTAACTGGGGGTGTCTGACTGAGCCGAAAAGGCACTTTTTCAGCAGAGGCCTGGGGAGAAAAGCTCCATATAGAAAAATTACAGATACATTTACATATTTAGACATGATCAGTATGCACACAACTTACAATAGACATGTTTTTACAGTGGTATGCATCACACCAACAGTTACAGTGGAAAGAACAAACAAAAAAATATTAATTTAAAAATAAAGGTAATTATTAGATTTATGGTGTACAGCTGAAATTTTGAACATAGGTAGAATACATACATAGTACACAGGTACAGTACATATACTGTACATTAGCCAGTGTTTGTGAGTAAGAGTAAAAAATATTTTCAAGTACTCTAAGTTTAGTATATGTACCTTATCCACTTTCACTAGCCTGGGGAGCAGTCATGTCACTGCCAACTTTGCTTGAGATGTTGCCTAATGAGGTTTTTAAAGGAGGCTTTGGACAATGTGTTTTGTATGCTAGTGAGGAGAGAGTTCCATTTTTTAGCCACTGAACTACTTACTATACAGTGCATCTCCAAAGCTATTGTAGCTGTTGGTGACTTCTAGTAGTAGTTTGCTTGATGATCTAAGAGGTCTTTTGGCTGAGAGATGTTGTACTAGGTTTTTGATGGCAGGACACTTATTGGGGAGGTAATAGAATGACAGAGGCAGAGCTGATTGTAGGTTAAGAGGTTGGGCAGGTCAAGCCAGTGGAGCAGTCTCAAAGCAGTACAGTAAGGAGTTCTATATGAGCAATTTGCAGCAAAGTGGGCAATTCTTTTATATCAGGCTTCCATTTTGCTTAGTTCAGTTTTGTTGAGATTAGTCAGAATGGGAGATACATAGAGTAGGGTGGATAGAAGTTGGGAGTGAGTAATGGCTGATCTTGTGCTGTTGGTAAGAAATGGTTTGATATGGTAGAGTGACCCCAGTTTGGCATGTACTGTTTTAATAGTTAAGTTGAGATTACTATCAAATTTTAGGTGGGAGTCTATGGTTATTCCCAATAGCTTAGCCTGTGCCACTGGAGCGATTGGAGTAGCATTTGTGGAGTAGATAGTGAAGTGACTGTTATCAGTGTTTATGTTAGAACAGGTTATAATCATAAGCTGAGTTTTATTTGGATTGAGGATAAGTTGGGCTTTGGTAAGGTAGTTTTCAATGTCAGAGAATGCTAGTGGTGTTGATTGCAGGAGGGTGGGAATGTCTTGTGCAGCACAGATTAAGGTAGTATCATCTGCATACTGAATGATAGATGCATGCTGTGTGGAGGTACGGAGGTCATTTGTGAAGATTGTGAATAGCAGTGGTCCTAAGATAGAACCCTGCGGGACTCCTATAGTTATAGGCAGCTGAGGAGAGAGACAATGTTCACATTTCACAGCTTTGTACCTATCAGTAGCTTTGGAACCAGGTAAGAGTGGAATTTGATAGGTGATATTGGTTTACTTTGTTTAGCAGGATTTGGTGCAAGACTGTGTCAAATGCTTTGGACATATCCAAAAAAAGAGTTGACACCTGCAGACCTTCATTTCTGAGATGGTTTACTGTGTCTGTAAAGCAGAGGAGGGCTGTAGTGGTACTATAGGCAGGTCTGAAACCATGTTGAGTAGGTGACAGGATGTTGCTGCCTAGGAGATATTTTAGCACCTGGATATGGATGCATTTTTCTAGGATTTTGGTCAGGGGGGAGAGTATACTAATGAGTCTGTAATTATTAAGTTCAGTGGAGGTTCCGCCTTTATGTATGAGTGTAACATAGGATATTTTCCAGAGTTTTGGCACACAGTTTTCAACAATTGATCTGTTTATGAGAGTAGAGATTGGGATAGCAATAACATCTGCTGTGAGTTTCAAGAAATAGCTGGGGAGTAGGTTGGCTGCTGCTGATGAGGTTTTTAGTTTGGAGGGCATGCTTTTGATTGAAGTGGTGGAAACTGTTGTGAGGGTAAAGCTTGTATTAGTGTTATTTGTGTTGGGGGGGTAGTGAGGTTGGAACTGTCCAGTGATACTAAGGATAGAAATTAGTTCACAAAGTGGGAGTTGAATTGTGTTTCAATGGGAATTTTAGTGTCAGGGGTGGTTGGTTTGGAGGTAGCCTTTTGGGTGGATTTTAGTAGCTGACTTACATTTTTACAAACTTTTCGGGGGTTGTGTTGGTATTTAGTTTGTAATGTCATGTAGTAGGATTTTTTGTCCAGCCTAATGCGTTTTTTTTTTTCACGGTTGTTAGTTAGGCTTTGTGTTTCTTTGTTTTTTTTTATAGTAAAGCCAGGCAGTGTCTCTGGACTTGAGGATTTGTTTGGTTTCTTTACTGAGCTAGGGGTTTGTAGAGGTTCTAACCTTGATGTTATGCAATGGAGAGACAGTGTCTAGGTGTTGTAGAAATGTTTTGTTGAAATATGATTCAGCCTGATCAAGTGGGAGGGTTTTTAGGGGGATTCAGTCACAGTTACAGAGTAAAGTATTGAGGACCTCAGGAGAGAATTTTTTTGTATTTCTGGTGGATTTATAGTTAGTGGTTTTGCATATGCTTGTTCTACTACGTATAAGATATATTATGTTGTGGTCACTTAAGGTGTCTGGGAGACTGCCTGTGTCGGGGTACAATGTGGGGTTGTTAGTTAGGACCCAGTCAAGGATGGATTCCCTTTTAGTTTTTTTATCACATCTAGTTGGAATTTGGACTAGCTGCTGGTAGCCATAGAGATTTATTAGGTTATTTGGTGGTTCTGATATACAGGTGAACCAATCTAGGTTGAAATCCCCCAGAATAAGGGTTTCTTGTGAGTATGTGGAAGAACACCAGGATAAGAAGTCTTCAAGACCAGCAGGTGTATTACCAGGTGGAATATAGATCACAATTGTGGTGATGACCTTTTTAGGGTGAAGTTGAAGTTGTGAGATAAGTATGTCCCAATTATTGTGGAGGGGTAGGAGTTTGGTATTTGACATAAAGTTAAGTTGTACTTGTACAGTAAGGCAGTTCCACCCCCTTTACGAATTGGTCTATCTTGTCTAATGATATTGTAGCTGGTAGGGAGAACTTCTGAGTTAGCTATGTTTTTATTTAGCCAGGTTTCTGTAAAAACAACTATATCAGGGGAGTAGTGTGCTATTGTGGCCTGGAGTTCAGGTATTTTATTTATGATACTTCTAATGTTAATATTTAGTATTAAATGATGGTTGGTTTTGCTGTTGTTGTTGATTTGCCCAGGGATGAAGAAAGTGGGCGTATTATGTTCTGACAATTGTGTTGGAGCAGTTTGTGTTGGACAGGATGGATTTGGGCCCGGGATGGGGTGGATATCCCCACTTATGGTGAGCCGTGTGTTAAAATGGTGATACAAATGTTGGAGTATGGTGATGAGTGTAAGAAAGTATTGTGTTTTTCGGAGTAGGAATGAGAGCATATGTGTTTAGTTCTGAATTGGTTTGTTATATAATTCTTGAACAATTGTGGGCAGATATTATAATGTGCGGTGCCTGTATATGAGAGTGCATAATATAGTGTCGTGCTGCTAAGTTTAGGGATATTGCTAGAGTGATAACTTGTGGAGTTATAAAGAATTATGAGAAGTCAGACTAGACTTAGCTGTGTGATAGTCATGTTTATAAAGTTTAAGCTGGTTCTAGGTGGAGGTGTGGATAGGAATTATAGGGCTGTACTATATGTGGATGGATAAGTAGTGTGGGGTGATGTAATAATGCCTAGTGGGAATGAGAGTAGTTGGGAATATTTTGTGGTGGAGCAAGTGGGTGTGGTGTAATGTGATCTGATTTAAGGAGCTGTGATTGGTGGAGGTGATGTAAGGTTAAGCTGTTGGTGTGGTTGTGATTACTATAAATGTAGAGGTAGTGGGGGCAGGAGGAAATTGGGGGCAGGGCAGGGGGCAGACAGAGCCTGAGCATTAGTGAGGGTGAACAGAGTGTAATGGTGGCAACCCTAACAGAGTGGGGCAGAGCTCACCAAGACAAGAGTAATGGGCAGCAAAAAGTAAGTGTTACTTTACAAATCTGAACACTTTAAACAAATTCCTGGGGTCTAATGGCTTATCAGCAAGCAGAATTCAATTGCTGAAGAACACTTGCGTCCTGGTGGGAGACTAGTAATTTAAAGATGGCTCCATGCTCAGCAGGATTCTAATATAGACTTAGTATTGGGGGAAGGGGATAGAACAAGGGGTGTAAACCAGGTGGAATGCAAAGAAACCGGCAAAGCGAGAGAGGCAATCAGTGGAAATCTATCAGTGAAGGCCTCAGAGGGGGTAAGTAATAATTCAAACTCTACCTGTAAAGTGAAGGAGAGAAGAGAAGCAAAGTTTATTAAGGTTGGGAGTGTGTCTTCACATTGACTTGCTTATTAGTAGCCAGTTTGTGCACAGATTGGAGTAGGACGATACATTAGCAATGAAGGGGAATGTATAGAGATGCAAATAAACAGGTGGGGCTCAAGTGATACAAAACTAAGGCAAACAGCACTGAAATGGCTGCTTGAGGGTTAATTTAATCATAGAGATCTGAATTAAATGCTTTGGAGGGGAGGTGTATGACTGCAATGCTTTGGCGGGGAGGTGTATGGCTGCCATACAGGAAGCTGTCAGGTCCCACTGTGTACCACCTGCGCATGTAAGAAAGGACTTGTACGAGACCTACACAGCAGTTGTATACAGCTGCACCTTGACTGTGCTATAAATTGGCCATGCTGTGGAGACAGATATGTAACTGTGACAGTACACACTACATGTAACAGGCTCCCCTTCCATGTGAATCACACTTCTACTATAACACACATCATGTGTAAGTAACACAACGGGATGCAGAACAAGGCAATCATAACTGGATGAAGACAAATGTCTGTAATGAACACAGGGTTGTAGATGATGCATCTCCTATGCCACAGCTTGTAGATGTGTCAGCTCCCAGACCCCTGCTTACACTTACTATCAAGGGAACCATATCTTATCAGAGATTACGGATGCAGAAGTAGACTCATGACGCCATTGTCCCTGTTAGCCTGTGATACACATATGAAGCTATGGAGTCATGTGCCTCCACTGCTTTACCTTTGTGAAAACATTTTGATTCTATGCTGGCATTCCTTCCCGTGCTGTGATGGTTATGGGATTATTGTAGTCCTGTAGCCATAGTTGTGCCCCAAAAAATTCTGAATCTGAAACAGAAAGAGTTCTATGAGACACCATTCATTTTGTAAGTATACAGCCATTACAACATCATCCGACTTAATCTACACAACATAATGTGGCATACACAGTACAACCACCAGCAGACAATATCTGTCAGCGACCAGTACAAGTAGCACGTGAAAGGCAACAGTGGCTTAAAAGAATACATAGCAATTTAGGTAGTCACCCTGTGCATCAGACACACAGCTTCATTTCCCTGCATTGATGACAGGGGTGACAGGGATGTGGCACAGGTATGATCACTTGCACAGGGTGTTGTGTGGTAGTGCAGGAGGTCTGGGCTGACCCAACAGATTGGCAAGCATGTGTGTGAGTCAGGAAGGGAAGCAGGCAAGATGGACCATGGAATGTGCCGTCTGCGTCTGCAGGTGACCTGACTGTGACAGTGGTGTGTGAGTGTCTGCATGAACACAGTCAAGCTCACTTCTAACCCTACATGACTGTATGTTGGACAGCTTTGAATTGTGCATGGCAGAGATGACAGTTCACCATCTCCACCCCAAAACATGGGAACTGCCTCTGCCAAGAGTTGCTCTGGCACCTCCATGCCCAAGGTCAGAAGCAGCGCTACTAACTGAGGGTGACTGCTGTCTGTTGGGACTGTGTCCTCCACGGGAATTCCTAGGACCGTGAGCCCTTGGTCTGCGATATCTTGGTGTGGACAGCACACTTGCCTCTGGGGTGCTAGATGTACTGCCACTACGGAAGTGTGAGTGAGCACGGCCACGTGGACTCTCAGCTGATGTCATTGCTGAACTACATCAATGGGTCCAACGCTCAACTCCAACCAGAAGTTCCATCACAAACAATGACCATGCCATGACAGATAATCTGTGATCTCTCTGAGACCACATCTTTCCACTGCATCAGTCAGTCAATCCAGTGTATAAGCAATGCAATGGAGGCAGTCATGGATGTCAGACTGTGCTGCATCCATAGCCCTGAGCATTCATCTGGAGGTCCTTTCGGAACATGCCTGTGCCTCCATGATGGCCCTAAACATATGCCAAATGACACGCGATGAGACACCTGCAACATGTGGTGGAAGGACAGCAGGCCTCCTATGAGCACCCCTATCAGTCCGTCTGTGTGGAACCTTGCCATCTCTTTGGCTATGGCCAGTATCAGCACTCACTGCAGCCATAGTGCTCACACTTTCATGTTCAATGTCCCCACACTCTGACTGTCCAATATCTGTGGCCTCAGGGGACTGGGTATGCATAGGCATACTGACTGTGTATGCATAGGCATACTGACTGTGTATGCATAGGCATACTGACTGTGTACGGTGATAATGATGGGTATGCATAGGCATACTGACTATGTATGCATAGGCATACTGACTGTGTATGCATAGGCATACTGACTGTGTATGGTGATAATGAGGGCAGAAAAGGGATATCAACCTCTGTGACAAATTCAGCCCCTGCACCCTCCCCATGCCTCACTTTGGCCACCATCATCATCAGAGTCTGAAGAGACACTGACATCAGGTTGTGAAGGGGACATAGACCAACTCCCTGGTCACCTGTGATAAAAAGGAAAAAGTGGTACATTTGTACTATCTTGCAATATATGTCAAGATGTATACAGTGCTGTCAGTATTACAGACATGTTTAACCCCCACCCTCATATACCAGGACCTGAGGACATTACTTTCTAATAAATGTCTGTAGTTGCTTGTAAATAATAAGCTCCTTATTCAAGAATCTCATGAGCAACAGTGATGTACACTGCTGACATTTGTCAACACTCTACACAGTTGAAGCATAAGGCAATCTGAACTGTCCTACAAATACTGCAAATCTATCAGTGTGGTCACAACTACTAGGCATAGTTATGACTGTTAATCATGTTCCATTACTAAAACTCTGTGAGCTTGGCAACCTTTCAAACAGTACATCAATCCAGCCGGCAGGCCTGGATTGACACTTTAACAAAGTACAATGCACTCAATCTACATCTGTATCACAACAGTGTCATGCTTACCAGGAGCAGGATGATGGCTGTGTCTGATTCCTGACAGTCCTGTGAAAAATTGAGGGAGAGGTAATGTAAGCAGCAACCCATGTTGCACTATGACAGGTCAATACATCCACAGATCTTGCATTTACGGTACATACCATGTTACTTGGTATATAGGTTACAATCTGGGCATGAGATTCATACTGAAATTAACCTCCCTCCCCCCCAAAAAAAATACCTGCCACCCACATAAAAGTATGCACACCGTAAAATACTGAATGTTACAGTATTCCAGTGCTTATCCAACTAAGCATACCTGGATTCTCCTCTTGTGTGGAAACGGTGGCACCCACATCCATGAAATACCATGTCATGGATGCCTGGGATCTGTCCTGTGCTCCTAGGTTCACCAGGAATTCCTTTTTGGCTGACAGTGGTTGTTCTGCTGCAGGCCCTCCACTGGTGACACAACGATCCCTGGCCACATCTGCTGCTCTTCTGTAGGCAGAATTTATTATATCTGTGGCACGGTGTTGCACCTGCTCATATGTCCTGTTCTGGTGTCCAATGGCATTTACATTGTGAACCAGGTCAGCCCAGAATGCTGACCCCTCTTCCTTGTTTGTCCTCGCCCTGGATAGCAGGATTTGGTGATGTTGATGCAGGCATCCAGGATAGCTTCATTTTCTGCCTCTGTAAAAGGGCCCCGACACCTCAGATACATATCTCCTGAAAGAACAAAATGGGAACATATGTCAAGGTCACATATGTGGCAGTATAGTATGTAGAGGTACAGTGGTAACAGATGGCTACCAGTAATCACTGCTTGGTTACACATCTCACATTCAACACCATGCATACATAGTAAGGGTGTAGATGAGAGTAGGTTAGTAGCAGTATTCATCAATCCCTGCTTGTGCCATGATAGATACTGCTGTATGGTCACACAACCAACACAAAAGTCCATTAAGTTATGGCCCATATGAGTAAACCCCCTTTGTCATATGTAAAACAAGCAGTGCCACACAAATAGCTCAACCTAACATTCCCAGGAGAGTGGTACACCTATGTAACATACAGCATTCTACCCGCACTGTACACTAGTTTCTCTGTAGGTGTAACCCATCTGCAGATCAATGACATGTCGGATGTACAATTCCACACAAGGCTTACTGCTGTAATCACCATCCCCCTAAGTACATGGACAAATATGCATCATGTTGGAAACAAAATGGTTACATACCTGATGGAGCAGAATTGAAAATTAACCTGAAATGTCAGTTCGAACTTAGAAAGTTGCTAGAATAACAGGATTTGTGCTAGTATGAATTTTTTCTAAAGGACATGGTCTGAAGCTCAAATGTCTGTCATTTCAATGATTTTCTAGAAAATCCACACACACACACACACACACACAGTAGTAGGTCTTGCATCAGTACGAATTTTCTGAAAGGTATGAAGTGGGACACCATTTTAATATGAGCACAGTTAACCCAATGATCCATTAAACACTAATGTGCATACAAACTTCTCTGCCCTTGAAACTCACATTCAATTACCTTTATATTTCATGACTTCACCGAAAATAGTTCAGAACAACATACCACTATGCCAAATCAGCTGCCAGCCCTCAAACATATCAGTGAATTCAGTTCTTTATATATTTATTGCTAGAAGTAGACATTCAGAAACCTGAAGTCTGAAATTTAAATGCCTGTCAATTTGTTAAATCAGGACAGTCTGACTTGGAACAAAAAAAAAAAAAAAAAATTCTCAGCAGCCCAGGGTACCATCAAATTTAAAGCATTGCAATATTTAAAAACACAGATACATACAGATATTGATCAAGATCAAATATGAGGCAGGTAACTATATTTCCTTATAATGTTAGTGATTAACCTGTGTCCACAGCACATCCATCCAAACAGCCTGCCCATATTAGGTCTCTAAAAATGTCAAAAAAACATTTAGGTATATCAATTTGCAATCTTCTATGTAATGTATATTGAGACATAAAATTAACATATATGTTTTTCAGATTTAAAATATATAATTTTTTACTATTTATATAAACTATGCCATTTCATAATATATCTTTTTTTCTTTTTTCTTCATCAGTATCATGGATTATTATTATATACTACTTACTACTTTGTGTTGCTGCCTATTACTCTCATCTATTTTGACATAATATAGACCCATAATGGTATGTGGATTAATCAATTAATGTAATGGAGTGAAATTCTGATTCTGAGATGTGGATCATTGCCATGTCTCCAAATCAAATTCTAGTGCTGTAAACCCTGACCATGCTAATGTTCTCCCTAGCAGCTGTGATGGAGTACCATAATCCTCTGTTAAACGATACAGATATATGCATGTTGGACCAACAAGCAGACAATGAAAAGTAACTCTCTTACACAATGTTTCCCCTAGCTAGCTGTTTGGCTTTTTAACATGGTTCTCTATTAGGAAGAAATTGCCTCTGAACCAATCTGTGTTTCTGAACTGCTAACTGCAGCCAGCAGATCTGATTTGCATTATAATCAGCCAATCCCATGCAACCATTGAACAAGATATAAGGCCTCAATGTACATTGCAATCCCTTTCTCTTTGTTGGGTTGGAAAATATTGGGGAGGACAGATCCTATGTCATGGCAGAGAGGATGTCTGTAGCAGCTACTATTCACAATGAAACATATGTGCTACAGGCTGAAGCACATTGCAGGACAACAGGGGACCTGTGGCAGCCTTGTTTTATAGCCAGAGCCAGATTGAGTGTAGCCACCCCACTAGGAAGTAAGGTATGTATGTCAGGTAATGCGTGGTGTGTCCTACAAAACTGGTAGGTGCACATTAACCCTGATGTCAGGGAGCTGGACAACTGCCAAGTTGTGTTATACCATGGTATTCCCCTGTGGACTGTGTGCTGGCAACTCTTGCATCCAGCTCAACTGCCATATATGTATGTTACTTCTGCAGGTGTGGTTGTCTGTGATATCACCAGCAAAATATTTTGGGCTGCAGTGTGATATTACTGGGACACAATTTCAGTACACATTTCAACATCCAGAGGGAATTCAGCCTAATGCATTACCTGTTGCACTAGGAGTAAGATGAGAGTGGTCCTATCTGTAGGCCTCTGCCCTCTGTAATATAGATGCAGACATTCCAAGTGTACTGCTGTGGGTGGATAAATAGGTGATGAGACAGACATACATATCACATTTTATAATACTGATAGCCACATACATCTATTTTCATTGGTAAACAAAGCTGTACTTGAGCCCAGGACCAAGTGTACCAAAAAGTCATTTTTTTCAATGCATTTTACAGACTGAGCTAAAGAGTCACTGTTATGGTAGGTGAATACCAACATGCCTGCTGTCAGATACCTCAATTATGTTTAAGCTTATGTGTGTGCCTTTATAATGATGTATTTGTGTACTAGAGTGTTAATTACAGTACTATTTTTGTATGAATCTTTTAGCTGATTTGCGTAGTGCGGCACAATGCAGACCACCATTTAAACATGCTTAATGGGGGAACTACAACATTATATGTTTTGCTTAAAACACCTGTTTTCATTAACAGCTGTGTTGCTTAGTGGGATGATTCACTTTTCTGCAGGTGCAATGGTCGTGGGTTGGAAATAGGATGCATGTGTACATTTTGAATGTGATTAACATTGTTCCAAAAGCATATATCAGTATAGCGCTATTTAGCATAGCTAAATGATGTCGCACACCACACAGCATTGCACAAAAAATCTTTAAAGAAAAGAAAAATGAGATGAGAGTGGTGAAAAGGGGTGCAAGCAGGGGAAAACATAGTGAAAGGCAGGTAAGGATGTGCAGGATGGGTGTAGGAAAGAACCACACCTATCCATTTTTTCACCAGCAACAACTGTACATTTTAACAGATCTTTTAGCTGAATTTGGACTGTCACCCCTGAGAGGGGTAATGACAACCTAACTGCATTGTCAAGCCAATTGAACCAAATTGTGTGTGTCCAGTGGACACGTGTGCGAAATAGAGAGCTCTGTATATGTATATATATATATATATTTACATATATATATATATATATATATATATATATATATATATAAAGGTAAAGAAGCTTTTGCAGACAGACAAGACAGCAGACAGGGTTGGTGTGTGACACAAGGGGGGTGAACAACTTGAATGAAGAGGGTGTTGTAGAATCCCAGTCCTAGAAGCATCCACACAGTAGCAGTGTGACTCAATTCCTCACCCATGGGACTGTCAACACTGCTCCTTCACTGCCCCTATGGTGGCAGTGGTGGAGGCTGATATCTGGAGTGAGGCTGCCCCACCAGGATGGCTAGCATGCTCTCCATCCAGCAATCCTCTCCATCCAGCTCAGGTGAGCTCCGACAGTTCAATGGAGCAACCTGCCTACCAGACCTTGTATTTCATCACTGGTGACAAAATCACCCCTCCACCACCACTCCCAATGGGGGGTCCCAGCCCCAGCCTGTGGGTCGGAACCACCTGATGCCACAGGTTGTGCAGGGGTAGCAGACGGGGCACCACCAGCCTGCAGCCGAGACATGCTGGGCCCCAGTGCCACGGCTGGGGAAGCCAAGGTAGGTGGATCACCTGGAACTGGCCTACTTTGTCGTGCTGTAGTAAATTAAATGTAAACATTAGGTAATATAAGTAATAACCAAACAAATGTTAGTATTAACATAATGGAAGATAATAGTGATTAATCAAAATACATATTAAGATATATTATGTGGAACACAACAATAAATAACATAACGGTAAGTATGTTAACAGCAAACCAATATGAAATAACCCATAAGGCCAACATAACAGTTAGTTTAACAGAATATATTAATATCAAATCATAATAATAAATACCATTAATAAATTAAAAAAGATAAGGGGTGGGGAGAGAGAAAAACATACCATAGTGACCTTGCTGATGATATTACTACACAGACTACTAATACATACTTCTACAGGTGTGCAGTGTCAGTTGCGAGCACAGTGACAACAATTCTTGTATAGATGATGTTGTACATACATACCTCTCAACCTGTTAGTATGGGACAGTATGGGCCAAGCACTAACAAATGCAGATACACAGCTACAGGGAACTGTTTCACATACTGTGCTCATACATTACTACCAAGGTGTTCTGTAAACAGATTTGGAAATAAACTGCATTCCAAGTAATCATTTATCTGCTAATCATGGACCAGACAAATGGGACAATAGTCACTACATTCTGAAAAATCTTGACAGTTGAGAGATATGTTCATGTACATTAAGTAGACTAGACAGCCAGTCATGTCTTAGTTGGCTGGCATGGGAGTAGAAACCCCAAGCTGTGACTCCAAGGGACATGTGCACTTAATTTAACAGTTGACTGGAGTCAGATTATAACACACATGCATTGAATACAACCCTACTGCAATTATTTGCACACATTACTTATCAAAGCACAATCTTGCTTTAAACTTTATTGTTATTGTTGCTTAGAATCTGTTACTTATACACATGATATCTGCCCAGAACATATACTACCTTACTCATATACTTTCTTCCTGGAGTGGGAGGAATAGAGAGCGTTATTTGACTCAAACTGGTCAGAAGACAGGCCTGAACCTTACTGTGGGTAGTGCACTTTATTTATCAGACAATTATTTCTGCATTCTTTATTCATTTCCTTTTTACAATTGGCTGGTGTCAGATTAAAACACACATGCTGTAAAAATAACCCTACTGCAGTTATTTGCACACATTACGTATCAAAGCACAATCCAGATTTAAACTTTATTGTTATTGTTCCTTAGAATCTGTCATATATACACATTGATATCTGTCTAGAACATGAACTACCTTAACAATTTACCTTGTTCCTGGAGTGAGAGGAATAGAGAGTGTGATTTGATTCAAACTGGCCAGAAGACAGACTTGAACCTTACTGTGGGTATTGCACTACATTTATCAGACATTTTTCCCTACTTACCACAATCATGCTTCATACTGGCCAGATGCCCTGCATGAGACTGGACATTACAAGCCCATTAAGCTGCAGCTGTTGAAAGAAAAGCAAACCATTATGCATATCAGTTGTGCACTGATTCAGCTTGTATATTAGTAAAGTAGTAGCAAACATACTTACATATTTGTGGGCTCTGCCCAGATGGAGCTTCTTGGATCCAGGTGTCCAAGGCTCCCCTCTTTCTCCACTTCAGGTCATCATAGTGGTGACAACACTGCTCACCAGTGTGGGGTATACCAGTAGCACTGGTAAGATCCCTAGCCAACTGATCCCAGGCTTCAGCCTTAAATTCTGAGCCCTGGTAATTGCCCTGCAGTAGCCAGGGTTCATAGTTTCACACCAGGAGTCCAGCAAACACTCTGGATTCCTGCACACCCCACCTCTGCACCTGAAAGTGAGCTCCATCTCCAACACCACTTGGCACATCAGCAGACCACTAAGGACTCTAATGAATGGTGTAGAATTCTCACCTATTGGCCTTACTATATGCATTCCTGCCCTTGCACATCATACTGTAACTTCAAAAAAATTGCCACATTGCTTAGCATTGTGCAAACCATTTTAGTGGAACTGAGCATCGTGCAAACTCACACAACTGTGTTTCAGTGTAGATTAACAAAGCACAAACAAGAACAGCCATTGACCATGTTTAAGTGGTGCTTAACGTCATGCAGGTTTTCCAAATGTAACAGTTTTGTTTTTGCATTAAACCGCCCTTTAGGTCACCTCACAAATTTTCACAGCAATAAATTTAAAAAGGTATGACTATTCAGGACTTGAACCTGGGACCTAGTACACTCTCAGCCATGACTCAACCTATTTAGTCACTTGGATAGTGAGAGAACCAGTATAACTTGATATACTACTAATGTGCCTGTTGGCATTGCTGAGCAAACAGTCATTAAATAAAAAAATATTTTTTTAAATTAATTACATGTGGTTTCTATTTTTAGATGTCTGTCAAGTTTCAGCTGTGTATGTGTAAGTGCAGCTCAGCATCGCTAAGCACCGTGTCACATCACGCTGAGCAAATGGGCATTAAAAGAAGATAAAAAAATATTAATTACATCCAGTTTCTATTTTTAGATATCTGGCAGGTGTCAGTTGTATATGTGTAAGTACAGCTTGGCAAAGCAAAGAACCAAGCCGCACCACTCAAACATTGTACATAAAAAAAAAAAAAAAACAGAAAAACAAAAATAATAAATAGAAAAAACAATTCAAACATATTTATACAATAACAGAGTACATTACAAGGATTCTTATCCTGTGCATAGCATCTGTCCAGGAATTTCCTGGACAAACCGCAACTACGAGACAGCCTCTACACTACTTTTACATGATTCATTATCCATGTTACTGTGATCTCCCTCAGTAACGCGCCTTGATTAATACACATGGTGTCGTGCCGAGGGGAACCATGACCGTGTACACAGCTACATTCCATTTACACTCTACATGGTGCCTACACAGATTTTATTGAATCCTGGGACTGTCTGTTTCAAAAAAAAAATCAATACAAATTGTGGAAAAACGGAGAAGTACTTTGTCCTGATAGCTGTGTCCATCAGTTAAATGCTGAAAAATTCCAGAAGCTTCCAGCAACCAGTTTGTGGCCCAGTAGGTATGATATAATTTTATTAAAGACCACAGTTATCAAATGTAAACTTGTTCTAATAATGCTATTCTGCAACAATATTCAGCATACCAAAATGGTAATGATGCAGTACAGTACAGGCAGCAATTGCTCTCTGACATCTACATTACTTAGCTCATAAAGCTAGAGACCCTGGTCATGCTTGATATTAATTTTCCAGTTGTGATCTAATGATAGCATCAAAATTACACCTTAGAGCAAATTATTACCTGCTGTTAAACAGTCTTCAATGCACCTTTTTGTAGACACCTACATTTTTGCTACATTTAGAAACCCTTTTGTATATCATGTCCTGTACTCTTCTCCGAACTGACAGATTCCCTAACAGGATACAGCTGCTGTTGTTTAACAAAACTTAATCTGTAGGCATTAAGGACATATACAGACAGAGGAGATAAGGTTATCTAATGCATAAAGCTAAATGGCTGCAAAAATAAATTCTTTGATTGCATCGTCTTGTGTGTTTCACATTACATTGGTCAAATAGCTGGATGACATGAATATTTGAATATCAGTCTTATGAAAGCAAAATAATAATAACAATAACATCAACAACAACAAAACAACAATAACAACAACAACAACAACAATAATAATAATAATAATAATAATAACAACAATAATAATAATAATAATAATAATAATATAATAATAATAATGCTAATAATATAACAATAATAATAATAATAACAACAATAACAACAACAAAACAACAATAACAACAGCAATGATAATAATAATAATAATAATATAATAATAATATAACAATAACAATAACAATAATACTAATAACAATAATAATATAATAATAACAATAATAATATAATAATAATAATAATAATAATAATAATATAATAATATAATAATATAATAATATAATAATATAATAATAATAACAATAATAATAATATAATAATATAATAATAATAATAATATAATAATAATAATAACAATACTAATAATAATAATAATAAATAATAATAATAACAACAACAAAACAACAATAACAACAGCAACAACGACACCAATAATAATAATAACAATAATAATATAATAATAATAATATAATAATAATAATATAATAATAACATCAATAATAATAATAATAATAACAACAATAATAATAATAATAATAATAATATAATAATAATGCCTGGCGTTCAATATACAAATAAAGAAGACAGAGATAGTGTGTAAAAACAAGTGAAGGGATTATTCATATTGAAACATTGCTGAAATAATCACACCAAATATTATGCAGATGCCTTTAAGAAA
Organism: Protopterus annectens; assembly: GCF_019279795.1. NCBI lineage: Eukaryota > Metazoa > Chordata > Ceratodontiformes > Protopteridae > Protopterus > Protopterus annectens. The sequence continues at coordinate 1,080,282,629 of NC_056737.1, read as the reverse complement.
AGTACAGTGTGTTAGTATTAGCTGCCCTACCATTAAATGGTGTTATATTTATAGCTTAAAACACTCTGTATGCCATGACCTAATAAACCAGTTTGCTCATGTGGCAGCAACTCACCACAACTGGAAATGAGGTTCACAAAGCAACTCCTGGTATGCAGGCAGTAATGTCACTTGAAGGACACAAACAACATGGTTATAAAAATTTGTACAGCCCACACACTGTAGTAAGAGTAACAGCTCTATGCAGAGCCCGCAGTTAGACAACTTCTTACAGCTACAAGAAAGCTGACATACCAATGGCATTTATTAGGACATGTTCTGTGTGGTTCTCAAATGTTTAAAAGATATGTACACTTTTTGCACATTCTTTCAAAAGTGCCATTGCAAACAACTTTTTTTCAAAGACACATGTTTGGATGGTGCAGTGGTGCAGCGGTAGTGTTGTTGCTTCACAGCAAGAGGTTCTCTGGTTCAATTCTTGGCTGATGTACCTTCTGTAGGGAGTCTGCATGTCCTCCCTGCATTCATGTGGGTTTCCTCTGGGTACTCCAGTTTCCTCCCATGTTACAAAGACATGCATCTGGAGCATTTCTCCTCAGGCCTCTGCTGAAAATTGGCTTTGTTCCAAGTCGGACTTTCCAGGTAAATAAATAATAAATAAATACTTCTGTAGACCCACTGTATGTATAAAACAGTCTTGTTCTGAAGCCTTTTAGTGTGGCTTGAAATTCTTTAATGTTTCATTCTTTCTGAAACATAGGGGCTTCACATGCTGCTCTTTCTGAAACATAGGGGCTTCACATGCTGTTCTTTCTGAAACATGAGGGCTTCACATGCTATGATTCTGAGCACTGCTTTTACAATACAGGCACTGGTTATTAGATGGCTCAAATAAATGGACTATACAGCAGTCTTCTCTTCTATTTATTTATGTTACTTGTTAACTTTGTAATCCCACTAACCCAAGTACCTTTTATCATCGGTGACCTCAGATTACTGTCCCATCAAAAGATTAGTTTAGAACAACACAGTAAACAAAAGGAGACAGACTGCATCTAACCCATAACTACAGGATAAAAATCAATAGCAGCTCATAGTTTTATTGTTCTGCAATAAACTGTCAACACATTAGACTGAGTTATATGTTAGGGAACATTATATTATGCTGTGATGTGTTACACTGCATCTTTTTATACACTGGGTCTTCAGTCAATCGATGACAAGAAATTGAACTTGAAAGTGGAAAGAAGTGCAGCTTGGGATGAATCCAACACTGAAACGGCATTCAGGACAATAGCACGAAGTAAGACTGATACAACTCTTGAAAAGATATTGGGTCAGTGGAAAAATGTTGCATTAAATAGTAGTCCAATTTTTCAGAAGACAGTACATTCAATAATAAATGTGGCTTAAAATAGCGGAGTGAGGAAATAACGCAGCACTTAGGATAATTGTGAAAAGAAACAAAAACAAGAGAAGATAAGAAAATGGATTAGATTTTTGGAGGCAAAAGTAAATTTGTAAGACAGGTAGACTTAAAAACTGACAGAAGGATCAGGTGCGGCCCTACATCTCAGAAATGACAATGATGGTAAAGAGGAGATTTCACATTTGTCAACTGGGTTAGTTCAGCTGAGTTTGCAAACAAACCCAGTTTCAGTGGCGACCCGAGGGGAAAAGCCCCAGCAAACATAAGTAAAGATAAAGTGACATTATACAAATATTAAATAACAATCACAATACAAAATAATTGTAAATAAGAAAAGGTTATTAGCTATTTGAATTTCATTGATAGTAAGCAACCCATTTTCAGTGGAGACCCAAGGGGAAAGAGTCCCAGCAAACATAAGCAAAGATAAACATACAGGACAAAAACTATTAAAACAACACTGCAAATATGAAATTAATTATGAAGAGGAAAACAAAAGAACAAATTATGAACATTAAGAGTTGCACTGATAGCAGTGGTCTAGATTTACTACATATAAGAGTAAAAACAAAAGTATAATCGTTGTTCAAAAGAAGGAAAATGTATAGACATTGATAGGAAGTGGGGGGAAAAGATAAATAGTGTGGAGAATGGGAGGGGGAGAGAAGGGAGGGGGCTATAGTAGGGCAATAGTAGTAGAGCTGAAGGTTTAGGGGGTTAGTTTAAGCAGAAGTTGCAACAAAGAAAGTTAGGAGATGCACCAGGTTATACAGTAGGACAAAGATGAAAGACTACATATTTGGCAATATATCTATCGTTTGATAAATTTGTAGGGCATTTTACCTCTAGCAACAACATGACAGAAGAAACACTAGTGGGATATAACAAAATTCAAGTATAGATCATCAACTAAAATATAAAACTAGGGGGGCTGATGAGCTGTCTGAGAAAATGGCAGCCTAGTGACGGAGCTCTGTTTCCAGTTGTGAGTTATATATGAATTTTTAACTGGAGAAGAGACTTAGGCTGTCTTTTGCAGAGGCTAGAAAGTGTTGAGAGGAATTATGTGCCTGCTGATAGCATAAAATATGCACAGAAACATTATCATGTAAGACAAAAGTGATAAAGTACTATTGCATTTAGAGGGCCTCACTAGATTAGGATTCCTGAGAGCAGAATTGGGAGATATGCAGCAGGAAGCTGTCCAGTCACAGGATTTTGTCTCAAGTGTTTTAGCAAGCATGGACATCACAGAAAAACCTTGTACAGCAAGAAAAAAGTGTATAAGCGGTAATTTGGACTTGCTTTCAAATAAATACAAAGACATGCTGAACCAAAGCAGCAGGAAAATGTGAGAGGTGTAAGCCTGATAGAAAACATGAATATGCAAGATATAATTCTCTTTATAAAGCAATGGCTAAGGTGGACAGTGGTGGGCATTCTGTTTTTAGACTGGCTTGTGGATTAGATCCACTGCATTGGGAGGAGCGGAATGGGGCAAAGCACAGCCCAGCCCATCCTGGTGATGCTACAGAGCTATAAGCAGAAGGATTTCAAGAGGACTGAGTGTTGAGGAGAGGTTTCATGATGGTGAGGGGGTCAGGTAAAAATTTTAAAAGATGTCCAAACTCAAAAGCATGCCAGAAGGGTAGTGCTGGTGCCAACACAGTGGAGCGTGCGAAGAGAGGGGCAGCAGTATGAATGATACACCAGGTTACAATGAAATATCAGGTTACAATAAAATAAAGAGACAAGGGAAGACGTAATGGTCAATGACTTCTGACAAAGCTATAGCCCTACATAAAGGGATGGTACAGTGAGTAGCACCATGAGGGTATATTGCAGAGAAGGACAAGAGAAACAGAAGGAATTATGGGAAGGAAAATGTCAGCCAGTGGAAGGATCAAACAAGGATAGGGGCACCAAAAGGAAGGAGGGCTTGAAGGGATAGAAACAGCTGTGTGCAGTGGTAGCTTGACAGCTGATGGAAATGACCGAGTGGGACAAGATCAGACAGTAGATGTAACTGCACACTACCGGAGGACAGCTGCCTCTCAAGATGGGATGAAAATAATCCTCATTTAATTCTGGAAGGTGAATATGTGATCAGTCAGTAATGGACAGATTACACTTGAGAGGCAGAGACCAGATGAAGCAAACATGGAGAATACTGAAGTTGTAGATGATGTGTGGTGTATAAAGGAGGACATGTTGAAGGGAAGAAAAGAAGGAGATGACAAAGAAAAGGCAGGATCAAGAATGGAATAGCAATCAAGCACAGAAAAGGTCCAATAGAAAAATGGGACAGGAATAGCAATCAAGCACAGAAAAGGTCCAATAGATAAATGGGACAGGAATAGCAATCAAGCACAGAAAAGGTCCAATAGAAAAATGAGACAGGAATAGCAATCAAGCACAGAAAAGGTCCAATAGAAAAATGGGACAGGAATAGCAATCAAGCACAGAAAAGGTCCAATAGAAAAATGGGACAGGAATAGCAATCAAGCACAGAAAAGGTCCAATAGATAAATGGGACAGGAATAGCAATCAAGCACAGAAAAGGTCCAATAGAAAAATGAGACAGGAATAGCAATCAAGCACAGAAAAGGTCTAATAGAAAAATGGGACAGGAATAGCAATCAAGCACAGAAAAGGTCCAATAGAAAAATGGGACAGCAGCTACATTGGGAATGTGCCAGCAGAGAGAGAGAGAGAGGATCTCCAGTGGCTAACAGGTATGAGGCACTGAGGAAAAGCTATGGAATTGGTTTCTTCTGCTTAAAAGGCCTAGTGACACTTTTACTGTTGTGCTCTTTTGGTTTTTATGGGACAGGAATTCTACCATGGATCTGCATGCTCCAAAAAAGAGAAAGAGAAGAGGCTGAAAGGGAGCATCAGTTGAGCTTAGTGCATTCGGGGATGATGAGGTAGCAGGAAGTTGGTGTGCAAAGGTAAAAACATAGAAGCAAGATATTACAGTAACTGGCTGATTATCATCAATGAAAGGAAGAAATATTTCCATTTTTTTACAGTTGTTTAGAAGCATTTTTTTAAAAGATGTTTGTATGATACAAAAATATGTGGTATATTTTGCAGAAAAGGTATTGAAATAACCTGTTGAGCCACTGAGTGAATAGGGGATGGAGGGGCAGGCATCCAGAAGTACCCAGAGACCAATTACAATGGACATGATCTAATGTACAAGGGTGACAGAAGTGAGCTTTATGAGAGAAAGTCATTGAATGAGCTGCATGAGTTAGGAAAATAATGGGGGTGGGGTATATCTTTTTTTTTCAAATAAATGCTTATGTGTGTTTTGTGTCACAAAATGAATGCATACAGTGTAGTGAAATGATGTAAACTGTTTGCACAAACTGAAGATTTTCTCCAGAACTGATTTTTTGGCATGTTTATTATTGTTATCTAAGTCTAATAGGTATAAATACTATTACAAACAGGGAGAAAAGCAGGTATAAATACTATTACAAACAGGGAGAAAAGCAGGTATAAATACTATTACAAACAGGGAGAAAAGCAGGTATAAATACTATTACAAACAGGGAGAAAAGCAGGTATAAATACTATTACAAACGGAGAAAAGCAGGTATAAATACTATTACAAACAGGGAGAAAAGCAGGTATAAATACTATTACAAACGGAGAAAAGCAGGTATAAATACTATTACAAACAGGAGAAAAGCAGGTATAAATACTATTACAAACAGGGAGAAAAGCAGGTATAAATACTATTACAAACAGGGAGAAAAGCAGGTATAAATACTATTACAAACAGGGAGAAAAGCAGGTATAAATACTATTACAAACAGGGAGAAAAGCAGGTATAAATACTATTACAACGGAGAAAAGCAGGTATAAATACTATTACAAACAGGGAGAAAAGCAGGTATAAATACTATTACAAACAGGGAGAAAAGTAGGTATAAATACTATTACAAACGGAGAAAAGCAGGTATAAATACTATTACAAACAGGGAGAAAAGCAGGTATAAATACTATTACAAACGGGGAAAAGCAGGTATAAATACTATTACAAACAGGGAGAAAAGCAGGTATAAATACTATTACAAACAGGGAGAAAAGCAGGTATAAATACTATTACAAACAGGGAGAAAAGCAGGTATAAATACTATTACAAGCGGAAAAGCAGGTATAAATACTATTACAAACAGGAGAAAAGCAGGTATAAATACTATTACAAACAGGGAGAAAAGCAGGTATAAATACTATTACAAACAGGGAGAAAAGCAGGTATAAATACTATTACAAACGGAGAAAAGCAGGTATAAATACTATTACAAACAGGGAGAAAAGCAGGTATAAATACTATTACAAACAGGGAGAAAAGCAGGTATAAATACTATTACAAACAGGGAGAAAAGCAGGTATAAATACTATTACAAACAGGGAGAAAAGCAGGTATAAATACTATTACAAACAGGGAGAAAAGCAGGTATAAATACTATTACAAACAGGGAGAAAAGCAGGTATAAATACTATTACAAACAGGGAGAAAAGCAGGTATAAATACTATTACAAACAGGGAGAAAAGCAGGTATAAATACTATTACAAACAGGGAGAAAAGCAGGTATAAATACTATTACAAACAGGGAGAAAAGCAGGTATAAATACTATTACAAACAGGGAGAAAAGCAGAGGGCGGTTTAATGCAGACGGTAGAGGATAGAGCTTTGATAGAAAGATAGAATACGGACCACTTAAGGGGAAGAGATAAAGTGTTGGTAGACTGGGAAATGTGTAATGGTCAGCTCTGACTGGACAAGAATGAAAGAGCAGTAGTGTTTTTGTCATTGGTTAAAAAGGGAGATACAGAATATCCTTTAGTAATATACAATGTTTCTTGATCTGCTAGGTCCCGCAGTAGTGGTGCTGTGGTAGCGTTGTCGCCTCACAGCAAGAAGTTGTCCAGTTTGATTCTCAGCTAGAGCATCTTCTGTGTGGAGGCATGCGTGAATGGGCATGCCTTCAATGATGGTTGTGCATCAGGGCTGGTAAACTTGGCATGTAAAAATCCACTACCAAACATTAGGGGACCGGAGTTCTGCTGTGGCGACCCTAACCAGGATAAGCCGAAAGACACAACAATTTGATCTGCTAGGTATGTTGAGTTTTCTGTGAGAACATGTTTGAGGGAGGTAAAGGTAAGAGAGAGATTCTAACTTCTGGGTAGCATAAAGTTAGGAAGAAGGTGGTGGAATAGGTACATACAATATGCCTGGGGGGTAATTTAATAAGAATATTGACAAAAAGTAACACTGAAGGTCAGTGTTTTATGCATAATGGATGCAGTCTTTAAAATTAAATAAAACAATAATTTCATATTATGGAAAGCGGTAACTTAAAAATTATATAGCATTTTAGAGAGCAAAGGTTGGTTGGGTCAGAATAAATTAATATGGCATGCCAGGAGAGAGGGAGGGAAATGGAGATATGAGTGACAGGGGTTATGGATTAGTCAGGGCAAATAAGTCTGAGGACACACTTGAAAGAAGGAAATATATGTATTAAGAGAAACTTATTTTTGAACCCTGTGAAAACACCTGGTTGAAAGTAATGGAACTTTTGAAAATAAAAAGCCTTCAGAAGATATGGAAAATGGGAAAGGGAGGAAGGAATGGGGTATTTAAGGAAAATTATGTCTAATACAGCACTTGATAGATTTTTGTAGATAACGGAAGAAGAATCTGTAGTGAGGGGAGAACATAAAGCAACCAGAGAGATGTGGCACTGAGCAGGCCATTTCTGGGCAAATGTCTGACAGTAATTAGCACTTACCTGTATTGGGCGTCTGGTTGCTTTATGTTGTTTATATTCATGTTGTCTGCCTTACTCTTGCAGTCTCCTTTAGGAACTGCTATTACAGCCATCTTCCACAGTTCAGACATCTTCAGGATTACTATTACAGCCTCCTTCCACAGTTCAGGTGTCTTCAGGATTACAATTACAGCCTCCTCCTACAGTTTACTATTACAGTCTCCTTCCACAGTTCAGACATCTTCAGGATTACTATTACAGCTTCCTCCCACAGTTCAGACATCTTCAGCATTACTGTCACAGCCTCCTCCCACAGTTTACTATTACAGTCTCCTTCCACAGTTCAGGTGTCTTCAGGATTACAATTACAGCCTCCTCTCACAGTTCAGACATCTTCAGGATTACTATTACAGCCTCTTTCGACAGCTGACATCTCCATGATTACAATTACAGCCTGCTTCCACAGTTCAGGTGTCTTCAGGATTACTATTATAGCCTCCTTCCCTAGTTCAGGTGTCTTCAGGATTACTATTACAGCCTCCTCCCACAGTTCAGGTGTCTTCAAGATTACTATTACAGCCTCCTTCCACAGTTCAGACATCTTAAGGATTACTATTACAGCCTCCTTCCATCAGGAGCGGCCTTAGGTCAACTGGTACCCTAGGCAAAAGTGCTCCACGGCACCCCCCACCACACCACCCAGTGCCCCCATCCTGGTCTACCTACACCAAATAAATACTGGAAAAGCACCCCTACTAGAGCGGTGCCCTAGGCGGCTGCCTAGTTGGCCTATGCCTTCCATAGTTTAGATGTCTTTAAAATTACTATAAAAGCCTCCTTTCATAGTTCAGAGATCTTTAAACTTGTTATTACAGCTTCCTTCTACAGTTTAGAGATACTTCCTTTGGCCAGGAACCTGTTTATGTATTTTTTAATTATTATTTTTTTTAATTTAAGTAGAATGTATCAACTGACTGAGTGAACTGATCCTGTTCCGACTCGTCACTATCTACTATTGTCGTGAGGCAACAATCTTAAACAAAGGGCTTGCTATTCAGTTCTTGACACATGACACTATACTCCATGACTTAGATTAGCTTGTCAGCAGGGGGGCAGAGAGGCTGCTTTTCCCAGTCAGGAATGGATTCTTCATTTTGTATCTCACTTCCTGGTTTTTAACTAAAATGCATGCAGGACAGTATCATGGGATGGTTGCTTGTGCTACGCGCTATGAAATAATAATGGTTCTCGGTACTTTACGAGCAGAGAATAATGAAAAGGGTTATTCACTAGTGATATTAGGTTCATAGGTTCATAGGTAAGTACTAGGCTATCTGCCCAAGGGCATTTATAAGCCTAGCCAGTGTGTTGGCTTTTGCCACCCCCTTAAATTAGTTCCCTGTGCCTCTGACCAGCAGAGCCATTAGTTCCCTGCACCTCTGTCCAGCAGTCACTGCAGTGATCCCCGGGGTAAATTTTCTGTTTTCCATCCACCAGTCAAGGTTTCTCTTGAAGAGTGCTAGTGAGGGGCTCTGCCTGATGTATATTGGAATCTTGATGTTCATCGTGTTTCACTGTTGCAGTCATGACTGTAGGGTTCTCCCCTGCCGGCAGGCAGTCCTCGGTCGGCTAGAATCCCAAAGTCTGGGTCCGGAGTCGGCTGTTCAGCCATGCTCCCTGACGTCAGAGCGCCAGGAGTACAAAGCTGACAGATGACGCCATGTTCTCCAGTCTTTCTTGCCGTGCGGTGATAGCAGTTCGCAAGTGCCGGTCGGCTGACTCCTGACAATTTTTTCTAATCAAACTTCAGTCCGAAGACTTCTTCTCCTACTCAAAGCTAAGTACCCGTTGGAAACTTTTTCTTGCTCCAGTCCGATGTCAGAAAAAGTTAATAATTGTATTTCATGTGGGAAGCAAATACCTCATAAGGATTTTCATTCTTACTGTATTCCTTGCTTAGGCCCTGACCACCAGCACGTCTAGTTCGGCTTAGGCCTGACCCACAACGTAGTAGTTCGGTTTTGTGCTAGATTCAATCAAAGGACAAAGACAGGCCTCCGAGGTCAAATCACGGACTCCCACGAGGAGCTACTAGGCCTTTGAATATTTCAGTTGGACGATGGGTCCAGAGCCGCTGTGCAGGTACGGCTTCAGGGGTTTTTTTTTCAGCTCAGCTTTCTTATAAAAGCAAAGCCAAAGACAAAGGCAAATACTCCTTCCAAATCTAAGACTGCAAACCCAGGCTCTTTCTGATCTGGGCTCCCAGTCTCAGAAACAGTAACTTAAAATGGCGGGAGGACTTATTTATTATGATTAGGGTTCACATCCCCCCTCAAAAGGCCAAGGCAGGAAGTTTATTATGACTCCTCTGATCAGGCTTCTGTTTCTTCTGTTTCTTCTTCTGACCAGGAATACTCTTTCCCTCCTTATGAAGATTCTGATGCTGAGGAATCCATTTCTTTCAGCTTCTCCTGAGATTTTTTCTCTTTGAAACTTTTTTAACTGAAATGAGGAAATATCAACTGGAAGGAAGGACAGTACTCGGAATCTAAGAAAAGACTAATTTTCTTCTTCTTCCCCATAGGGCCCCTGGCTATTCCTCCTATTTTGGATATTGTGGATGATGCTTTATACAAGAATCCTACTGCTGATCCTGAAACCATTTCTCAGGGCCTAAAGGGGGTTAGGGCTGCTTCTGCTAAACCCCATTCCCACTTAGAAGGATTCCAGATCTTTAGAAAGATGGGGCAAAAAGTGTACACTTCTGCTACTTTATCTATTAGGGCTTTAAACTGTCAGTTTCATATGCCTGAAATACCAGCAATTTCTCCTGTCTGTTTTAAAGCAAAGCTAATTTCCATTTCCGCCTGTGCAGATGATAAGGAACTACATGACTTTACATGCCACTGAACAAGTTGGGAAGCATGGTTTACACTGTGGATTTGATGCCTTGGAGGCTTCTTGTAGGGCTGCTGCTCTGGCACAGTAATTAGAAGGCATGCATGGTTAAAGGAACAAAATGTGCCAGATCAGGTAAAGGCTAAATTATTGGATGCTCCTGTTCAGCATAATGTTTTATTTGGATCTAAAGCTGAAGACGTGATTAAAAAGATGGAGGACAAGGCAAAGTCCATGCAAACAGTTAAAGATTTCTTACAAGTACAGCCACCTAGATTTAGCAGGAATTGGACTAAAAAAATTGGTCTTTCCAATTCAGACAGACCCTCCTCAGAGGGGTATATATAGAGCCTGGGCCCGCCCTAAGCCTGCATAAGCCTCTTATACCAAGACAGTGGACTGCTTGGAGGAAGACAGGTCACAAGCACATAGAAAACACTCCTCAACTCCTCTGTTGGGCTGTCATATAACCCAAGACAAGTGGGTTCTGGATGTGGTTTCAAGAGGTTACAATTCCCATTTCATACCCCCACCAAGGCCAGCGGATGGCCAGATCTTTCAAAACATCATTGGTCAGCAGGTAAACCAGGTGTGGAAGCCTCTTGGATATGAGCCATAGAACTAGTTCCACTTTCAGAGATGGGACAAGGTTTTACTCAAGGCTCTTTCTAGTCCCCAGGAAGCAAAAATCATGGACCCCATTCTGGGATCCGTCAGTCCCACACACTTTTCTAGAAATACCAAAAGATGCCTCTGCAGCAGCTACTACCAATGCTGACCAAAAATGCATGGATGGTAACTTTGGATTTAAAAAGAGCATATTACACATTCCCATCGACAGGAAGAAAATACCTCAGGTTCAAGGCAGGATCGAGGCACTACCAATTCTCTCACTGCCCTTTGGATTGTCTACTTGCCTGGCTCCAGTAGTAGCTTATCAGAGAAAAGGAATTCAAATTTACCCTTATCTGGACACTGTCTTATCAGGCAGACAGCAAGGGATGTCTACTCCAGCATCTACAGTTTGTTCAGAATCTTCTCAAGTTCCTGGGATTCACTGTAAACATAAAAAGTCAAATTTTACACCCTCACAACAGATAATTTTTCTCTAAACACAACAACCCAGATGGCATTTCTGACATAGGAAAAACAGTTACAGCTGGCTTCAACTTTCAAAACTTGGGCTACAACTCACTCATCTGCAAGGAGAGTTCCTTCAGGCTGGGGTTACATGGCCTCTGTATCCTCTTCATACCATATGCAAAAAAACTACATGAAAAAAAAAAGTGGTACCTAAAAGCTGTATGGTCTCAGCATTGTCACAGTCTAGACATACTGATCTCCATCCTGCCTTGTCTTCAAAAGGAATTCCTTTGGTGGTCCAAGGCATGTACTCTAAACAAAGGAAAACCCTTCTGTCTGCCTCCTGCCACTCAGATTCTAACCACGGGATTATGCATGGGGGCCCATTTTCAGGGCAACTGTCTGCAGGGCCTTTGGACAAAGGATCAGAAGCACCTGCATATCAATTTAAAGGAAATGTTAGCCATTCAGAAAGCTCTATTGACCTTCAGGAATCTTCTACAACCAGGACAACTACTGATACGGACAGACAACACCACAGTTATGTGGTACATAAACAAGCAAGGGGGATCTCATTCCTACTCCCTTTGCAGACTAGCCATGGATCTTTGGAACACAGCCCTAGCTTGCAATCTGGACCTTCAAGCACAGTTTCTACCAGGGAAGCAAACTTCCTGCAGACAGTCTGAGCAGAAACCATGGATGTTGGACTCCAAAATATTCAAGATGATTACAGCAGTCTGGGGATGTCCTCACACAGACCTCTTTGCATCCCACCTCAAACATCAACTACAAAATCTAGCTTGGAAAGTGGATGCTCTATCATTCAATTGGAGAAACCTCTCGGGATATGCCTTTCCGCCTCTTCCTCTTCTTCCACGGGTATTACTAAAGATCAAGCAGGACAATCCCAAGATGATAATCTTGCTGGCCCCAAATTGGCCTCGACAGTTTTGGTACCCAACACTGAGAAACCTTTGTCTAGAGCCACCCTGGGTTTTACCACAGATTCCGAACCTTCTGTCCCAACACCAGGGTCAGATTCTGCACTCCCATGTCAAAACTCTCAGCCTGGCGGCCTGGTTAATCCAGGATCTTTGATTCATTCTCTCCTACCCAAGCAGGTTATGGATGTCATTTTAGAAGCCAGACGTCCTAGCACTAGAAAATCTTATGCAGGAAAATGGAAAAGATTTTGTTCCTGGATGCAGGCTCAGGATTCTGATCCTCTTATTCCTAACATTCCTCAGATTTTACTTTACCTGTCAGACCTCTTGCATAAGGGTCTCTCTTTCTCTTCCATAAAGATACACGCCTCTGCTATTTCTGCTCATTATAATACAGACCCTCCTATCTTTTCCCACCAGCTCATGAGACAATTTCTCAGAGGAGCTAAGAACTTAAGGCCCCCTAGATCTCCTCCCATTCCTGCTTGGGATCTCAACTATGTTTTGAAAAAGCTCACCTTACCTCCTTTTGAGCCTGCTGCCACATCTGACATCAAGTTTTTATCTTGGAAGACAGCCATCCTTTTAGCTCTGACCTCTGCCAGGAGGGTTTCAGAGTTGCAAGCTCTTATGGCTGTGGAACCTTATATTATTTTTCATCAAGACAGGGTGTCTTTAAGGACTAATCCTACTTTCATGCCTAAGGTGGTTTCCAAAGTGGCTTTAAATCAAACTAATCACTTGCCAACTTTTTTCCCCACCCTCAAAATAAAGGAAAAGGATCTTACATTCCTTGGATGTACACAGACAACTACGTTTTACCTGGACAGAACCAAGGACATCAGGAAATCAGAGCAATTGTTTGTTTCTTATGCTTCAAGTTCCCAAGGTAAAGCTATTTCAAAACAGACCATTTCTAAATGGATTGCTCATGGAATCAGATTTTGTTATTCACACCATGGAAAGCAAATCCCAGGAGTATAAGGACTCACTCTACCAGAGCTGCTGCCACTTCAGCTGCCTTCCTCAGGAGTTCCTACCAAAGACATTTTGGAAGCTGCAACTTGGAGTTCAGTGCATACTTTTTCCAAGCACTACAATCTACCTCTCTACTCTAAGTCTAGGGCAGGCTTTGCTTCTGCAGTCTTGCAGGGCCTTATAGCCACCCCCTCTACTTTATGACCACCTCCCTTTCTTTCTGCTTTGGGATTCTACCCTACAGTCATGACTGCAACAGTGAAACACGATGAACATAGTACAGTTGTGTACACTTACCATAAATGTAGATGTTCACTGTTGCAGTCTCCTCCTGTCCCCTCTTATTTTTTCCTTTGTGTGGTTCCTTTTTTCACCCTTCTTCTGAGGTGTATTTGCAAAGGGTATGGGACCTTATTCATTTTGGAACTTATGACATCTGGGGCAAGAAAAACTAGAGAACATGGCGTCGGCTGTCAGCTTTGTACTCCTGGCGCTCTGATGTCAGGGAGCATGGCTGAACAGCCTTGGGATTCTGGCTGACCGAGGACTGCCTGCCAGCAGGGGAGAACCCTACAGTCATGACTGCAACAGTGAAGACACTCGAACATCTACATTTATGGTAAGTGTTCACAACTGTACTTTCCAAAGCATGGGGAGTCTCTGGGTCAGGAATCTATCCCTCCAGCATGTCCTATTTATCGTTGTGGTAAGGTTTATATCCCTAGAGCGTGTGGCTCTCAGGGATTTTTTTTTTTTTTTAGGTGGAGCATATCCATCAATTCTGGGTTGGACATGGCCTTGTATGTCAAGCAGAGATCACCTCTGAGTAAGCGGTATGCAACCGAGTACAGCTGGAGTTTCTTTAGTCAGGCTGCATAGGTCATCTGTTTGAGGCCAGTAATTCTGTTGGTGATGTACTTTTGTGGTCTTTCCAGCTGTTGCAGGTGTCTTGTAAGGTACATCCCAAATGGGGTGTTGTATTCTATAATGGGTCTAATAAGTGATGAGTAGAGAGACACAATAACCTCCTTTGTTCTGGATGAGAACCCTTTTGAGATTAGGTGGGCCACGTAGAAGGATTTTCTAACCACCTTGGCAATATGATTATCAAAGGAGAGATTGCTATCTACTTGTGTCCCCAGATCCCTTATTACCTTTTCTGTATTTAGGGGACTACCACCTATGTGGTAGTTCGTGGGTACTTTGTTTTTTCCAAAGGGGATGACTATGCACTTTTTGGCATTCAGCTTGAGGCCATGATTTTGACACCAGCTATCCATCTCAGTGAGACCCTCCTGGAGGGTGTCTGTATCAGCCAGAGAATCAATTATGGCCCCTAGTTTGCAGTCGTCTGTGAACTTTGTCATCCAAAGTCCCCCAGTGCTTGCCTGTACCTCTGAGAAGTATATACCGAACAGGAGGGGTCCTAGGACTGAGCCCTAGGGGACGCCACTTGTAACCGGTTTAGAGTTGGACCTAGAGTCTGCAACTCTCACCATGTGGGTTCTGTCCATGAGCCAATTTGCAACCCATCTCATGATGTAGGGGTCAGTGTTCAGGTTGGTGAGTTTGTCTATAATACCAGAATGGGGAATGGTGTTGAAAGCCTTTGCAAGGTTTATGTAGGCTGTGTGGATCTCCTGACCCTCATCTAATGCCTTGGTAACTGTCTCAAAGAAGTACACCAGGTTTAGGAGGCATGATCTGCCCTTAACAAAGCCAAACTGGGTGGGGTCCAAAGTTTGAAGGTTCCCAATGCCTCTGTTAATGAGTTCCATGATGATGTGCTCCATAGCCTTGCAGAACAGGCTAGTCAGGCTTATAGGCCAATAGTTCCCGGGGTCTGTTGTGGTGCCACCTTTCTGGAGTGGGATAACTGTTGCTGTGTGCCACTCTGTGGGTACGTAGCCTGTAGAGAGGCTGAGTTTGAACAGTGTGTTTAGGTAAGGGGTTAGTTCATTCTGGAGCTCTTGTAAGACACAGCCTGGGACACCATCTAGTCCCATTGAGGCTGTGTTTTTGGCTTTGGATAGAGTTGTTTTAACCTGTGTGTTGGTGATTACCGGGGCCTTACATTCTTCTGGTATGGTTATGGGCCCTTTAGGGGGTGAGAGGGGTGTGAAGTTTGCACTGAACCTGTCTGCCAAAATGTTGACAATATCAGTTGGTTCAGTGTATTTTGTGCCATTCTGCACCAATTCAGAGCAGATCTGAGAGTTTCCACTTAGGTTCTTGACATAGGTAAAGAATGCTTTGTGGTTATCTTTGGAGTCCTTGGCAATTTTTCTTTAGAAGCTAGCCTTGGATGATTTAATGAGGGATCATAGTTTCTTGCTGATACTGATCAGAGATGTCTTTCTTTCTAGGGATTTTGCTCTTATCTGTACTAGTTTCCTCCTTCTATTGTAGAGCCTGTTTATGGCAGGGATCCACCAAACTGGTTTCCTTTTCTTGGAGGAGTGAGTCTTGGTTTTACTTGGGATAGCATGATCCATGCATTCCTGCAGATGATCATAGAGTGCCTTTGTATAGGTTTCAGCAGCTTGGACAGCATTGTCCATTGGCGTGGGGGCTGTGAACCTTTCCACCTCGGTCTTAAGTAACATGAAGTTTGCTTTTGAAAAGTTTTTCATGGTGGTTTCCTTGATTGGGGTTGGGGCGGAATGTGAATATCCAGATTGATTAGTTTATGGTCTGATCTAACCAGTGAGGGGTTGATGTCAGGTGTGGAACACTGGTCGCCCATGTTGGTGATGACCAGGTCCAATATGTTGTTCCCTCTGGTGCGGGTGTTGATCAGTTGATCCAGGGCATTTGAGTTTATAAATTCTAGGAAGCATTGGGCAAGGGAGTTAGTACTTGAGTAGTTCTCCCAGTTAATGTTTGGGTAGTTGAAATCACCCAGTATTAGGGTGTTTGGTAGGACCTTCATATTTTCCAGTGTCTCCAGAAATGCGGAATGGGGGTCATGGTGGGTGATCTGTAGCAAGCTACAATTTGGATTGTAGTTTTTCCCATTGTTAGTTGCACTTGGATGATCTCTGATGCATTGTGCTGCACCACTAACCTGGAGGTGTGAGTATCCTTGATGAATATGGCTACACCCCTGCCTTTTGTGTTTTGGTCCAGGTTCTGTGGCCAAAAGGTATGATATGAGTTATAGTCTGGTAGTGCTGGGGTGCTCTCTGGAGCCTTAAATCAGGTTTCTGTTACTGCACATATCTCGATCTTCTCCATACTGAGAAGTGCCTTGAGTGCGTGCATTTTGAGGTTTAGACTTCTGGCACTGAGTAGCATTACCCTCAGTTTTTGGTTACTTGTGCTATTTACGGTGGTGGGTTTGTCTTTTGAGCCTTGCCTAAAAAAGGCACTATGGGGACGGCAAGAGCATTTGCCAGTATTCAAAAGCCTAAGGGTGACAGGTGCAAGCCATCTCTTGCAAAGCAATGTGGCTTGTCGATCATGTAATCCCAGGCCTACAGATACTGGATCCCCTTTGAATGACACCAGAAACTTAGCCAATTGTTGAAGTTGATAATTTTTCCTTTATACTGTAGCATCATTCTTGGTGAGGGTAGGATGCTACTCAGGGTCAGGGTCATACCTGCCTGGGCTACATGATCAGAGAGCTCTTCCATGTCTCTTTTCATGTAGTTCAGGGAGGTACGTCTCAGGTCATTCACACCAACATGTACAATGACAGAGTCGTATTTGTACTTGTTCTGGAGTGACCTGAGTGCTTGTGTTATGTGGCGGATCCTGGCACCCAACAGGCAGCTAACTGTAACCTTCTCCTTGTTCAGCCTAGTGAGTGGGATGTCAGTGTGCCTGACTATAGAGTCGCCTATCACTAGTGTGTTGGGTATGTTATTTTGCCTTAAGGGCTGTGATTGCATGGCACACTGATTATGTGAAGTATGTGTTTCATGGTTGGTGATGGGTTGTGGAGGTTGCTTGGATGTCTGCTTTGGAGGTCTCTGTTGCTTTTGCAGATTTTTATTTAGAGCCTCCGAGTATGTGTTTGTGTATTTATGTGTGTTATTTGCCTGTGTTGGTTTGTTAGGTCTATGTGAGACTGGTGGTGTGTTGCAAGTATTACCCTTCTCATCTTGACAGTCAGTTATACTCTGGGGTTGAGAGAGCTTTGCCTCCAGTCTGGCTGTATAATTGCATCTCTCACATATATTAGTGTTTGGTGGTAGGAAGAGAGGGTTATCTGTGTACATGAGGCAGTTGTAACATTGCCTCAGAATGCCCAAATTCACCAGTTGGACTGGAGAGTACACCGGAAACTGCCCTTTGGACATGCCTGAATAGGTAGAGTGAGCTGTTTTTCTGATTGACTGGTGGGGACGAATAGAGAGCTGTGTCCTTCTGGATAGTATAAGGGGGGGCTAGTGCTAGGGGTATTTAGTGCTTGTTATGAGTTTTAAGCAAGTGCTGGGCTGTAAAATGAACGGTTTGAGTGCTAAATTTGAGGGTTTGTCTAGTTCCAAGGGAAAAACTGAAGAGTAGACTTTGTGGAGTCAGGAATAGTTTAACCCTAGCTAATCAGTGCTGCCTGGTGCGCAAAACCGAGCAAATGCGTTTTTTATATCAGAAAGATATTAGCTGGCTTTGGGAGTAGACCAATTCTGGCTAACAGCCACAGACCTGGGGATTAATCAGCTAAGGCAACATTAAAATGGAGGGTGATTAGAAGGAAAGTGATGGGGCTACATGCTTTTATGAAACATGAGTGATGCTTTTATTCCTAAAAAGCCATTTTCAAGGAGCTGAACAAAAAGTTTAATTTATTTACTTATTTATTTTGCATTGGCAGCAAGTGTCCCAGCACCACTGCAGCTTGCTAGAGATGGGACAGACTTGAGGGATTCCAGAAAAACAGACTATCAAAGGCATTTGCAGTATGTTTTTGGTCACAACATTCAGTACAATTTAAGCTTTAGCATGATGACGTTATGGTTTAAAATGCATCCTTTTCTTTTACAATTACATAGGAGGTGAACGTTTCTAATATGAAAGACAGCAAATCTGCATGTTTTGAATTTTTCTTTAACCTATAAAACAAAGGGTAATTCCACTAGGTGAAGTGTGCAAAGGGGACATTAAAACAATGGAGAAGTTCAGTAAACATAAAGGTTGCTGTGTTAGCCAGAACAAAATGATACAAAAGACAGGAATATGAAGTAGCAGGTGGGGAGGGGAGACGAGGAAAGAGACAGAGAGAAAAATAAGGCAGCTTTCAGTGAGAAACTGGAATAGTGCCATGTTCTAAAATTTATGACAAAAATAACTAAACTTAAATTAGTAAATTCAGTTGACACTAAAAATAACCATAGCTCCCAGCCAGTCAAGGATAATCACTGACACTTCATAAGCAGCATTAACGTGAGACATAATTCTCAACCTATGTGTGCAATGAATCTGGGCAAAGCCAAACATACTGGGGGATAAAGGCCAGAAAATATGAACAAATTTTAAATATTGCTATTATATACTTTGAACTTTGCTAGAATTACAGGCTTTGTGGTAGCACACATTTTATGAAGGATATGAAGTCTGAAACACAGCTGTCGTTCATTATTTAGTGACTTCAGTCCCCAGTGATTTTCCAGAAAACCATACATTTTATGAGGAGCAGACCAAAAATATTAGGCAAAAATGTGGTCATTCTGTGAAAATCTGGACAGTTCTGAGGTGTAACTTGAGACACTGAAAAAACTAGAGAATGTGAATTATTAATACATTTTCTGAAGTAGAACAAGTTTAATGCTCTACTTATTGGCATTATATATTAAGTATAATTGATCATATTTTCTCCAAAGGTCAATAGTATTAGGAGGTATTCAGAGGGACAGAGCTAAAGTTTTGAGTTAAAATCTGGGATGTCTCTGAAATTCAGGGACGGTTGAGAAGTGTGCGACTAATGAATGAGAAAATAAAATGTAAACTTGGAAGGATGTCAAGTGACTGTCCTGTTTAATTGATGACACCCTCAGGCAGAGCGGTGACACACCTCTGCAGAAAATGTTACACATTAATGCCAGCTGCTATACTTTAACATGTTAACCCTTGAAAGCAGTCTGCCCAGGGGATTATAGCCTATCAGTTTTTAGGTCACTGCAATGTTTATTTATTTATTTATTTGCAGTTGGTTTACCAGGATAGTCCATTGGGCCAAAATGAACCCGTTTTCAATGGAGTCCTGGGGAGAAAAGCTCCAAACAATCTAGGTTACAGTAGGTTATGGATGATAATTATACAAATGCAAAAGATTCAAGCAAACAATTACTAATAGTACAGCAAACATTACAAATAATACAAACTAGTGATGAAACTTGCAGATGATACAGACTAAACAAGGAATATTGCAAAGTAAATAATGAGAAGTCATTACATATTAGGAATCATACACTTAAGAGGTGCAGCGTAGTGTATTCTTGCAGATACCATAATAATAATAAGAATATGTGAGTTAGGAGAAATGATAAAGGAAAATTGCTGGTGTAAGCAGGGGGAAGAAAGGAAGATGGAAATTGCCAGCGTTAGTTATGTGAGGTGGGAGCAAGAGCATTCCCACTGGGATACTAGATGTGAATGAAGAGATCGCAGGAGCATTCCCACTGGGATACTAGATGTGAATGAAGAGACTTTTTGAAAATAAAATGGTTAGAGGTGATATGAATGGATGGTGGTAGGGAGTTCCAGAGGCATGCTAGACCATACGATAGAAGATTTTTGCCTGGGGGACGAGTTGGTTTGTACACTTCTAATAGATTTTGGTTGTTAGACCTTAATACTCTATCAGGTAGGTGCATTTTAAAGGCAGAAGAAAGGGAGGGACAAAGGAAGGGGTTGAAAATGAGCTTGTGTGCAACAGTTAGTTGAGTATAGGTGAGATGATTGGGTAGTTCTAGCCATTTTAGTTTTTGGAGAGAGGAACAGTGGTGGGTGGAGGACTTATGGCTGGTAGCGAACTTGGCAATTTTTGTTGTAGCAAGAGGAAAGTTGTGCTTTCAGAGAGGACTGTAGATTAGTTAGAAGTGGAGCTCCATAGAGAAGGGAGGGGATAAGAAAGGAAGTAGAGAGAGTGATTTTAGTGGCAGGTGTAAGGTAATGATTTTGCCGATAGAGCATACCTAGTTTTTGATGGGTTTTTTTTATATTTAGTTGTAAATGGGAGTTGAATTTGAGCTGGTTATCAATTTGGACCCCAAGTAATTTGGTCTCTGACACCAATTTCAGAGGTATGTTATTTTGACTAGTAATAGAGAAGGTGTTTATATCGAAAGAGGTGACTTTAGAGGGGGTAAATACCATTAATTTGGTTTTAGTGGCATTGAGTGCTAGGTGATTTCTTTTCATCCATTGCTCAGTGGTTGAAAAAGCAGCTTGAGTAAGCTTTAGGAGTGTAGGGATAGATGTGGCAGAGCAGATAATAGTTGAATCATCTGCATATTGGATGATGTTTGAGAAAGGGATAGAGTTGCGGAAATCATTTATAAATATGTTAAAGAGGAGGGGACCCAATATGGAACCTTGGGGAACTCCGGTTGGGGTATTAAGAAATGAGGAGGTGGCCTTTTTCCATTTTACTGCTTGATATCTACTGGATAAGTAGTTGGAGAACCAGTTCACAGATGAAGGAGATAGGTTAAGTTTTGAGAGTTTAGTTAAAAGCAGGCTGTGTGAGATAGTGTCAAAGGCCTTAGAGAGGTCAAGTAGTAGGGTAGAAACAATAAGACCAGAGTCCCGGGCTTTGTTTACAGTTTCAAGGAAGGAGAGGAGGGCTGTCATAGTGCTGTGACTTGGTCTGAATCCATGTTGTGTGGGGGTTAGTAAGTGATTATCTAAAAGATGTGGTAGGAGTTGAAGTTGGATACACTTTTCTAGGAGTTTAGAGATGGGAGACAGGATAGCGATGGGGCGGAAATTAGTAACATTGTTATTGTTGCCACCTTTATGTAAAGGTATGATAAAGGCCTTTTTTCCGGATTTGGGGTACTATACTTTCTTGGATAGAGCGGTTGATTACAATGCTAATGGGGTAGGCAATTGCATCAGCAGCTATGCTAAGAAAGTAAGATGGGATGTTATCAGGAGCATTAGTGCATGGCTTTAGTTTTTGAAGGAGTTTTTTTATAGTAGAAGTGGGTATGGGTTTTAATGAGAATAGTGGGGAGTGTGAAGAGGGGGTATTAGGGGGTGGAGAAGAGGTGGAGGGTAGAGAGTTAGTGGATGAGAGTGAGGGAGTGGTAGCAGTGCCGGGTGGAGTGTTGGTAGGGGAGGATGGGGGTGAATTAGAGAATGTGGTGTTGTTAGAGAATGAAGAGGTTAATTTGGAAATAAATTCAATGAAAAAAGAATTAAATTGGGTAGCTAAGTCTGAATCAGGGGCATTAGGGTCCGGGGTGGGGGTGCCTGGTTTGCTGGGATTAAGGAGAGTAGAGATACCTTTCCAGAATTTCTGAGGATTTGTTTTGTTATTATTTTGGAGTATGGAGAAGTAATCTTGTCGATCAGAGATGATGAGCTTTTTTATTTTATTTGTAAGTGTTTTGTATTCATTATGGATGAGGGGGTCCTATTTTTCTGGTAGTGTGCCCAGACTTTATCTCTGTGCCGCATGGTTGCTAGTGTGTTTTTGGTAAGCCAAGGGGCAGTTTTAATTTTTATTCTCTTTGTCCTTAAGGGAGCATGGAAGTCTAGCAGTTTTAAGAATGTTGAGTTCAAGTGGGCAACTGCGTTATCTAGAGATAATGTTTGTAGACAATTCCAGTTTATTGCTTTTAGAGAGTTAGAAAAGGTTGATGGGTTAAAGTTTTTTTTGGTTACGGATAGTAATATAATTATGGGTGTGATGTAGGAGTAAGGGGAGTCGATGAGCGAAGATGGGTATGTGGTCACTAATAGGGTCGGGAAGAGTACCACTGTTAGAGAAATAATGGGGATGAGAGACTAAAATCCAGTCCAGAATACGGCTGCTATAGAGTTATTATATAAAACAGCAATAATTATCCAATATATACAGTATACTCATAGAATGAGTGAAATAAAATGTATTTTATCCTTTGCTTAAGCCGTGCAAAGATTGCTACATGCAGCATAAAAAGCATAATGAGGCTGTCTGCCTTTGTGTGATGTAAAGGCAAAGATAACAACCCAAACAGTATATCAGGAGTGTAAAATAAATTCGTGGTGAAGCCATTTATTATGTAATTATGTAATTGTTCTTTACAAGCAGGATCGTGGGAAAACAAGCCTTAGTAACAAAAACTGTATAACAATACACGACACATCATCAGAAAATGATATGGTGGTCATTTACAACAATATGAATAGCTCAGTGCAAAGCTAGGGAGAAAGGTGTCTGAAGCTCCTCGAGTCAGAACAAAGATGCACGCAATTTGAAGTTTATCTTGCAAGATGGTAAAAAAAAAGAAAGAAAGACAATAAAAAGCTTTGTTGCATGCATAAGTCACTATATGACATAACATTATGACTGTTGTAATGGTAGGTTCTGTTACAGAAGTGGTCAAGTGTATATGAAAATGCTAATGGTAATCAGAGACGACACGTTAGAAATTAATTTAACTACTTTAAGAATGGTAGCTTCTGCAAATATATGGGAGGAACAGGGCAGTCAAACACAGGTGAGGAAAAGCAAAAGTGCATTTACCAAAAGAAAGAGAAATGGCTTGTCAATCATCATTGTACCAAAGCGACATCCTTAGATTCCTACTCCAGTGAAACCATTCAGCTGAAAGTAACCTTCCCAACAGGAGGCTTTTCACAAAGCAACAGAAAATAGTGTTTGAGGGGAGCAGAACCCCTTCCAGTTCTCCCATCCAGAGACCTGTTAACTCTGAGATTACTATATTTTAGGAGAAAGGAACACTTCCCTCAATGCAGTGGTCCTGGGACACATGCATACAAGAAAAATGTTTTCTAGCATTGTCTGTATAATGGAAAATATAAATCTCCATCCCTATGTGAAAGGGGACGCATGCACACAAGAAACATATGTTTTCTAGCATTGTGTGTAATGAAAAACATAAATCTCCATCCCTATGTGAAAGTAATCTTCAAAAACTGCTTTTCCTAAACTGACTTCATGAAAGGAGCAGCTGATGAAATTCCTATGGAAGACATGAACAACTATCATGGAAAAAACAAAATCAGAAATCTGCATACTAATAAATCAGTAAGATCTAGATTAGAAAGTAGATTGTGTACTTTGTATTTTTTTATTGTTGCTTACCTTTTCCTTATATCATCTGTATTGGAGACTTCTAATGGCAATTGTTTTAGCAAGCTACAACTTTATGTATTCTGTGCTTAATGTTGTTAATTATTTGTTCTTTTTGATATGATTTTTTTAAACAGTGAATCTCAGTTGTAAGAGATAAATTCAAAAAATGGGTTCTGTTTTAAGTGGTGACTTGGGATAGTGTTTACAGCCATCTAGGTAGTAAAGTGTAAAGATGAAACAGTCTAATCCACTTTGGATGAAAACAACCAGGGAGAGGGGAGTCTGGTGAAATTCTAAGTATATCTGTGATCCTTAGACTAGCAGAACTGAAAGTGTGAATGTGATAGAATATATACAAAGTCCAGGATCACTGTATTTGGGAGTTCTGACTCCAAAATACAGCAATCTCAGAGTTGGTACACATAAGCAGTAAGGGTATTGAGGTACTAACCTCATGTTGGGGGGGTGCAGGATTTCTTCCCTGTAAAAGTGCTTTAAATATGTGACACAGGAAGAGGACACATTATTTCATGTACCGTGCATACTGCTGTAATAAACTAAATCTCCATCTTGGATTGGTTTCTCAGCCTTGCCTCCACATGAATGCCAGGTAGACTCTAGCTTTCTATAGTCCTAAAATAGATTAAGTAGGTAACTGAATACTAAATTAACTTACGTGCTGCACCACATAACTTGTTACTATGTAGCTTTTCTACAGTCATATTCTCAGAATGGTATTATTTCGTAAGTTACCATGGTTTTGCCAGGATAGAATATTTTTTACCAGTTACGTAATCAGCACAACAGATATGCTGTGTGAATACCTTTTAGGTATCACACAATGAACCCATTGACAATAGGAGACCTGGGGCTGCTGAGGTCCTTTCGCTGATTGATATGTTCAGGACACACCTATGTTTCTACTGTTCACACCTGAAGAGAAAAGGAATGATCCCAGTGCAGAGACAGGTGTGCTGCTGCATTCAAATTGGTCTTGCTGGAGGCACTAATCTAATAACTGTCACTCACCTGTTCCTTGCATAGTATTCTGCACCCTCTGTATATGCCAACCATACCAAACAGCTTGATTTCAAATTTATTTAGAGCTGCTTATAAGATTAGTGGACTGGTGCAATAGACCTGATGGACAGTGTAAAAAGAGAGTTGTGTCACACGTTTTACTGCAAACAGCATCTTCAACTACAGTAAGAGAAAATACATTGCAACAACAGTGGCCTAAACAAACAAATCAACTGCACCATTATGATTGTCATCGGTTACAATAAAAACAGCAGCAGAAGCCAAGCTCTATAATTATTTATTTCCTCTAATATATTCAAGGGTGAATCATGGCACTGGCTGGTGGGCTGCAGCCCCCTCCCCGAATAAAAAAAAGCTGACAAATCATTTTGTCTTAACAAAGTCAATTATTATTTTAAATTAAAAATAATAGCTGACTTTATATTTTATTTTGAGGAGATCCAAAAAAAATCTAACTATTCTGCTTGATGGGCTCTTTTCAATGCAGTCCCACATCATCTAGACATTAAGCTTCTCCTCCATTTGAGAGAGCTCTTGTCGACATCAAATATATTACTCAATGAGCATGTAACCAGGCTGCTGCTTGAAGCCGCAAGGAATGCTTCCCATTGGCTCAGGTTGCCTTAGGTGATTGGGACAGCCTGAATGAAAGTGCAGGAAGGACATAACATGCACAACATGAGCATGGTGGAAAGTTTTTTTTTTTTTTTTTGCAGGCATTTTGCCTACTGCTATAAGCATCATGTAGGAAGGTAAGTGCTTCATTTAAGTGTGTGTACAAGTGTGTGTGCATGTGTGCATGCATGCATGTGTGTGTATGTGTGTGTGTGTGTGTGTGTGTGTGTGTGTGTGTGTGTGTGTGTGTGTGTGTGTGTGTGTGTGTGTGTGTGTGTGTTTGGGGGGAGGGGTGAGGAGTGGTAGTGTAAATACCCTCAGCTGTCCCTAATTCTTCAGACTGCCTCTGAGTTTTGTTCCTTTTAAAGTTTGTGAATTTCTTGGCAAATCAGTGAAGATTTGTTTGTTTGTGTCTTTCAGCTTTTCCCGGTTAGGGGTCGCCACAGTGGAACTCCAGTCCGCTAATGATTGGCATTTGATTTTTACGTGCTGGCTTGCCGGGCCTAACGCACAACCTTCAACGAAGGAATGCCCATTCACGCATGTGGCCACAAAGAAGACCCTCTAGCTGAGAATCGAACGGGCAACGTCTAACTGTGAGGCAACAACGCTACTGCAGCACCACCACCGCAGTACCTTACTATCAGTATGATGCCTATATAACAACAGCTCTAAGGCTATACCTTACTATCAGTATGATGCCTATATAACAACAGCTCTAAGGCTATACCTTACTATCAGTATGATGCCTATATAACAACAGCTCTAAGGCTGTACCTTACTATCAGTATGATGCCTATATAACAACAGCTCTAAGGCTGTACCTTACTATCAGTATGATGCCTATATAACAACAGCTCTAAGGCTGTACCTTAATATCAGTATGATGCCTATATAACAACAGCTCTAAGGCTATACCTTGCTATCAGTATGATGCCTATATAACATCAGTGAGGATTACAGTCACTAAATAACGATGACATACATTTCAGTTTCAGATTTAACAGCATTCAGAAATGTATCTTAAGTATATAAAGGCAATAGAACTGTCTGTGATTTTTGTCCTTTGTCCTTTTTCACAAGGACGGAGTTTCTTTGAGAACAAATTTTTTATGCCAAAAGTGGTTTCAGAGTTTACCTTAAGCCAGTCATTTCCCTGTATTCTTTCCAGAACCTAAAAACTAGGGAGAAAGAATATTTCATACGCTGTATGTCCAAATAGCTAACAATAAGAGCAGTAACGGAAGCCATGCTGGTCATCACACAACAGACAGGAGGCTAATGTTAACAAACTTTGCTCTAATTATATGGTAATAGGTTCATAGGTTCATAGGTTCATACTAGGCTATCTGCCCTAGGGCATTTATAAGCCTAGCCAGAATGTGTTTGGCTTTCGCCACCCATTTTAAATTTATTTTGCTATGCCCTTTTTTGAGGTTAGTATACTGTGCCTCTGTCTAACAGTGACACAGAAGTGATATCCAGGGTAAACCTACGATCTCCCATCCACTCATCAAGATTCCTCTTGAAGAGAGTCAATGAGGGTCTCTGCCTAACCTGGACTGGGATTTTATTCCAGAGTGAAGGGAGCCTCTGGGTTATGAATCTGTCCCTCCAGCATGTCCTATTTATTTCAGTGCTGAGGTTCAAGTCTCTTGAGCGCGTAGCTCGATGGGATTTGGATTTTCTGAGGTGCAGCATATCCATTAATTCCGGGTTGGACATGGCTTTATACATCAGGCACAGATCGCCTCTGAACAGGTGGTATGCCACTGAGTAGAGCTGGAGTTTCTTTAACCGGGCAGCATATGGCATCTGTTTGAGCCCTTTGATCCTCTTGGTGAGGTACTTTTGGGGTCTTTCCAGTTGCTGCAGGTGTCTGGTAAGGTACATCCCAAAAGGGGCATTGTATTCAATTATGGGCCTGATGAGGGATGAGTAAAGAGGCATGATGGCGTCCCTGATCTAGATGTGAATCCCTTCATCATTAGGTGGACTATATAAAATGGTTTCTAACCACTTTGGCCACGTGGTTGTCAAATGAGAGATTGCTATCAACTTGGGTCCCCAGGTCCCTAATTACTTCTTCTGTTCTTAATGGATTACCACCTATGTGGTAATTTGTGGGCACTTTGTTTTTGCCAAAGGGGATGACTATACACATTTTGGCATTTAGCTTGAGGCCATGGCTCTGGCACCAGTTGTCTGTTTCTATGAGGCCCTTTTGGAGGATGCTTGTGTCAACTGGAGAGTCAATTATGGTGCCCAGTTTGCAGTCATCTGCAACCTGGTCAGCCACAGTCCTTCCATGTTGGCCTGTACCTCCAAGAAATATATACCGAACAAGAGAGGTCCCAGGACTGAGCCTTGTGGGACACCACTTGTAACTGGTTTGGAGTCTGACATGGCTCCAGCAATTCTAACCATGTGGGTTCTGTCCTTGAGCCAGTTTGCAATCCATCTAGTGACATAGGGGTTTATATTTAAGCTGGTGAGCTTATCTATAATGCCCGAGTGGGGTATTGTATTGAAGGCTTTTGCGAGGTCCAGGTAGGCTGTGTGGACCACCTTCCCCTCGCCAATGGCCTTGGTGACTGTTTCAAAGAAATCAACCAGGTTTAAGAGGCAGGATCTGCCCTTAACAAAGCCGAACTGGGTAGGATCCAGTGTTTGTAGGTCCCAAATATCTTTATTTATGAGGTCCATGATGATGATCCTTTCCATAGCTTTGCAGACCAAGCTAGTCAGGCTTATGGGGCAATAGTTTCCAGGATCTGTTGAGGCACCACCTTTATGGAGAGGGACCACTGTTGCTGTACGCCACTCTTTGGGCACATATCCTGTAGTAAGGCTGAGATTGAACAGTAGTTTTATGTTTGGGTTTAGCTCTTCTTGGAGTTCATGTAGGACGCAGCCCGGGACACCATCTGGTCCCATTGGTGCTGTGTTTTTTGCTTTGGAGAGGGCAGCTCTTACCTGAGCATCTGAGATGTCAGGGGGGCAGCACTCTGCTGGGATAGTTATTTGCCCTTTTGGTGGGGATGGGGGGGGGGTTTGCGCTGAACCTGTCAGCTAGGATGTTGGCAATGTCTGTGGGTTCAGTGTATTTTTTGTCATTTTGGACTAATTCTGAGCATATCTGGGAATTACCACCCAGGTTCCTAACATAACTAAAGAAAGCCTTGTGATTATCCTTAGTGTCCTGTGCAATTTTTCTCTTGAAGCTGGCCTTAGACAATTTTATGTGTGCCCGTAGGTTTTGCTAATACTGATCAGTGATGCCTTCCCTTTTTGGGATTTTGCTCTATCATTTAGTAGCTTCCTCCTTCTATTGTATAGTTTGTTTATGGCTGGGGTCCACCAGACAGGACGTCTGCCTTTGGAGGATTGGGTCTTGGTTTTATTTGGGATCGCATGATCCATGCATTCCTGAAGGTGTTCATAGAATGTGTTTATAAAGGATTCTGCGGTCTGGGCCGTATTTTCCACAGGCCGGGGCTTTGAAGGATTCCACCTCGGTTTTGAGGAGTGTGAAATTTGCTTTAGACAAGTTTTTCACTGTGGTTTTCTGGGCAGATGGTGGGGTTGGGATGTGAATATCCAGTGAGATCAGTTTATGGTCTGATCTTACCAGTGAGGGATACACTTCTGGTCTGGAGCATAGAGTCCCCATGTTGGTGATGATCAGGTCCAGTATGTTTTCCCCTCTTGTGGGAGTGGTAACAAGTTCTTCCATAGCATTTGAGTTTATAAATTCTAGGAACCTTTGGGCTAGGGTGTTGGAGCTAGAGTAATACTCCCAGTCTATGTTTGGGTAGTTGAAGTCGCCCAATATAATGGTGTTTGGAGAGACCTTCATATTTTCCAGTGTTCTCAGGAAGGCCGAGTGGGGTTCCTGGGTTTGGGAGGGTGGTCTGTAGCAGGCTATAAACTGGAAGGCAGTTTTACCCACTGTTAGTTGCACATGGATAGTCTCTGATGCTTCGTGCTTTGACACCAACCTGGAGGTATGGATATCTTTGATGAATATCGATACTCCCCTCCTTTTGTGGTTCGGTCCAAGTTTTGGGGCGAAAAGCATGGTATGAGGTATAACCTGGTAGTGCTGGGGTGCTCTCGGGAGCCCTGAACCAGGTTTCTGTTACTGCACAGATATCGATGTTCTCCATGCTAAGGAGAGTTTCGAGTGCATGCATCTTGAGGTTTAGACTTCTGGCGTTGAGTAGCATTACTCTTAGTTTCTTATCCCTTGTGATACCTATGGAGGTGGGTTTGTCTTTTGAGCCTTGCCTAAAAAGGCACTATGGGGTAGCAAGAGCCTTTGCCAATATCTGAAAGCCCAAGGGTGACAGGTGCAAGCCGTCCCTAGCGAAGCATCGTGGCTTGTCGAGCATATCATCCTAAGCTGACAGGCATTGGATCCCCTTTGAATGACACCAGTACTTAAGCCAATTGTTGAAATTGATCATCTTGTCTTCATATTGTGGCATCATTCTTGGTGAGGGTAAGATGCTACTCAAGGTCAGGGTCATACCGGCCTGGGCTACATGCTCAGAGAGCTCCTTTATGTCTCTTTTGATGTAGTCCAGGGAGGTACGTCTCAGGTCATTCACACCAGCACGGACAATGACTAAGTTATATTTGTACTTGCCTTGGAGTGACCTGAGTGCTTGTGTTATGTGGCGGATCCTAGCACCCAACAGGCTGCTCACCATGACCCTCTCCTTGTTCAGCCTGGTGAGCGGGACGTCAGTGTGCCTGATGATAGAGTCACCTATTACAAGTGTATCAGGTGTGTTGTTTAGTCTTAAGGGCTGTGACTGTTTGGCACACTGGCTTTGTGAGATATGTGTTGCACGTGTTTTGTTTTGGGGTAGCGGCTGCTTGGGTGTCTGCTTTGGAGGTCTCTGCTGCTTCAGCAGATCTTTATTTAGAACCTCCGAGTATGTTTTTGTGTGATTATGTGTTTGGTTTGCTGTCGTGGTAGGTCTATGTGAAACTGGAATTGTAGTGAGTGTGGTTTCCTTCTCCTCCTGACTGGTTATGCCAGTACTGAGTTGAGAGAGCTTAGCCTCCAGTTTGGCTATATGGTTGCATCTCTCACATGTGTTGGAATTTGTTGGGAGGAGGAGAGGGTTGTCTGTGTACATGAGGCAGTTGTAACATTGCCTCAAGATTCCCAGATTCACCAGCTGGACCGGAGAGGAGATTGACAACTGACCTTTGGACATGCTAGAATAATACTGGGAATTCATTAATAATTGAAATCCAGGGCCAGTGGGGAGTGAGGGTGTAGTGCTTTTAATTTTTAGTGCTGACTTATATAATTGCTTTAGTGAGCAAGTGCCAGGTAACTTAAGTGCAATGTGTTACAGGTAACTTAAATGCAAAAATGACAAACAGTAACTTTCTTTCAAGTGAAACAAGGAAATAAGTACAGTAAGCAATGCAGATATCACTAGTGATCCACAGAAGTGCTGAGAAGCCGCGTATTAGGTGGAATTAGCATTCCAGGGAAATAACAAGCAAACAAACAACAAGCATATAAACAAAGCTAGATTCAGCAGGACTGGATCTAGTCTATGCTACAGCAAACAAGGTGTACCAATTTCAGTAAGATACAGTTCAAATATTCAGGCACTATAAACCTTTAACCAGAAATTCCCAGCTCAGAAGGGCAGAGTCTAGCCTCTTCTCCCACAAGAGTGCAGACCACAAACCTTCTTAATGTAAAATAACTGTCCTGAAGCCCAAGTGCTTAAACCAGAACTAATACTCTTTAAGAATAACAGACACTGGGCTCTCAATCAGCAGTTCCCAACTTAGAAGGATGAAAGCTACCTGTCCTGCCACCACAGTGCATGCCACAAACCTTCCTAATGTAAAACAACTGGTCTGAAGCCCAAGTGCTTAATCCAAAAGACTTAGAATGATAGCTACACTTTAGGGTAGTAATGGGTTTGAACAGAACATGGAAACAGGACTGCAGTCATAAAAAGATGAGCCAGCCTCCATACTTTGCGATGGAATGGAGACATTGCTGTGGTAAAAGAGATGTAAAGGTATGCAGATGAGGTGTACCAGTAAACTAAAAAAAAAAAAAAAGCAAAAATATAAGGCAAAAATATGGGCAGTTCTGATGTATAATTTGAGACAATGATACAATAACAGAATGTCAATTATTAATAAATTGTTTTGAAGTAAAAGACGTTTAATGCTCTTCTTATTGGCATTAAGTGTAATTCACCACCTTTTCACCAAAGGTCACCAGTTTTAGGAGGTATTAAGAGGGACAGAGCTAAAATTTGAGTCAAAATCTGGGATGTCTCTGAAATTCAGGGACAGTTGAGAAGCGTGAGAGTAACAAATGAGAAAAAGAACCTGTAAACCTGGAAGGATGTCAAGAGACTGTCCTATTTAATTGATGACACCCTCAGGCAGAGTGGTGACACACCTCTACAGAAAATGTTACACATGAATGCCAGCTGCTATACTTTAACATGTTAACCCTTCAAATCAGTCTGCCCAGGGATTAAGGAACCTCTCAGTTTTTAGGTCACTGCAATGTTATTATATAAAACAGCAATAATCATCCAATGTATACAGTATACTCATCACAGAAATGAGTAAAATAAAAATGTGTTTTAAACCTTTGCTTAAACATAAAGCATAATGAGGCTGTCTGACATTGTGTAACGTAAAGGCAAAACTAACAATGCAAACAGTGTATCAGGAGTGTAAAATAAATCCAGTAGTGAAGCCACTTGTTCTTTACCAGGAGGATCGTGGAAAACAACCCTTGGTAACAAAAGCTGTAAAACAATACTAGAATCCTCATCCAAAGATGATAAGGTGTCATATACGGCAAGATAAATAGCTTGGTGCAAAGCTAGGGAGGAAGGTGTCTGAAGACCTCACAGTCAGAACAAAGATGCATGCAGTTTGAAGTCTAACATGCAACATAGAAAAAAAAAGAAGAAGAAGAAAAGAAAAGGAACAGGAACAACGTTGTTACATACAGGAGTCGCTATCTGACACAACGTTATTATATACAGGAGTCGCTATCTGACACAACGCTGTTACATACAGGAGTCGCTATCTGACACAATGCTGTTACATACAGGAGTCGCTATCTGACACAATGCTATTACATACAGGAGTCGCTATTTGACACAACGTTATTACATACAGGAGTCGCTATCTGACACAACGCTGTTACATACAGGAGTCGCTATCTGACACAATGTTATTATATACAGGAGTCACTATCTGACACAATGCTGTTACATACAGGAGTCGCTATCTGACACAGCGCTGTTACATAAAGGAGTCGCTATCTGACACAATGCTGTTACATACAGGAGTCGCTATCTGACACAATGCTGTTACATACAGGAGTCGCTGTCTGACACAATGCTGTTACATACAGGAGTCGCTATCTGACACAATGCTGTTACATACAGGAGTCACTATCTGACACAATGCTATTACATACAGGAGTCGCTATCTGACACAATGTTATTAAATACAGGAGTCGCTATCTGACACAACGCTGTTACATACAGGAGTCACTATCTGACACAACATTATTACATACAGGAGTTGCTATCTGACACAATGTTATTGCATACAGGAGTCGTTATCTTACACAACGTTATTACATACAGGAGTCGCTATCTGACACAATGCTATTACATACAGGAGTTGCTATCTGACACAATGTTATTACATAAAGGAGTTGCTATCTGACACAATGTTATTATATACAGGAGTCGCTATCTGACACAACGTTATTACATACAGGAGTCGCTATCTGACACAATGCTATTACATACAGGAGTTGCTATCTGACACAATGTTATTACATAAAGGAGTCGCTATCTGACACAATGTTATTATATACAGGAGTCGCTATCTGACACAATGCTGTTACATACAGGAGTCGCTGTCTGACACAACGCTGTTGCATACAGGAGTCGCTATCTGACACAATGCTGTTACATACAGGAGTCGCTATCTGACACAATGCTATTACATACAGGAGTCGCTATCTGACACAATGTTATTACATACAGGAGTCACTATCTGACACAACGTTATTACATACAGGAGTCGCTATCTGACACAACACTGTTACATACAGGAGTCGCTATCTGACACAATGCTGTTACATACAGGAGTCGCTATCTGACACAATGCTATTACATACAGGAGTTGCTATCTGACACAATGTTATTACATAAAGGAGTCGCTATCTGACACAACGTTATTATATACAGGAGTCGCTATCTGACACAATGCTATTACATGCAAGAGTTGCTATCTGACACAATGTTTTTACATAAAGGAGTCGCTATATGACACAACGTTATTACATACAGGAGTCGCTATCTGACACAACGTTATACAGGAGTCGCTATCTGACACAACGTTATTATATACAGGAGTCGCTATCTGACACAACGCTGTTACATACAGGAGTCGCTATCTGACACAATGCTATTACATACAGGAGTTGCTATCTGACACAATGTTATTACATAAAGGAGTTGCTATCTGACACAACGTTATTATATACAGGAGTCGCTATCTGACACAACGCTGTTACATACAGGAGTCGCTATCTGACACAACGTTATTACATACAGGAGTCACTATCTAACACAACGTTATTACATACAGGAATCGCTATCTGACACAACGTTATTACATACAGGAGTCGCTATCTGACACAATGCTATTACATACAGGAGTTGCTATCTGACACAATGTTATTACATAAAGGAGTCGCTATCTGACACAACGTTATTATATACAGGAGTCGCTATCTGACACAACGCTGTTACATACAGGAGTCGCTATCTGACACAACATTATTACATACAGGAGTCGCTATCTGACACAATGTTATTACATACAGGAGTCGTTATCTGACACAACGTTATTACATACAGGAGTCGCTATCTGACACGTTATTACATACAGGAGTCGCTATCTGACACAACGCTGTTACATACAGGAGTCGCTATCTGACACAACATTATTACGTACAGGAGTCGCTGACACAACGTTATTGCATACAGGAGTCGTTATCTTACACAACGTTATTACATACAGAAGCCGCTATCTGACACAATGCTATTACATGCAGGAGTTGCTATCTGACACAATGTTATTACATAAAGGAGTCGCTATCTGACACAACATTATTATATACAGGAGTCGCTATCTGACACAACGCTGTTACATACAGGAGTCGCTGTCTGACACAACATTATTACATACAGGAGTCGCTATCTGACACAATGTTATTACATACAGGAGTCGCTATCTGACACAACATTATTACATACAGGAGTCGCTATCTGACACAACGCTGTTACATACAGGAGTTGCTATCTGACACAACTTTATGGCTGTTGTGATGGCAGGATCTGTTACAGAGCTGGTCAAGAGTATCTGAAAATGCTAATGGCAAATCAGAGATATGATATGATGGAGATTAATTTAGCTATAAGAATAGGAGCATCTGGAAATATGTGGGGGGAAAGGGCAGTCAAACACAAGCGAGGAAGAGCAAAAGTGCATTTCCCAAAATGGAGGATGAAGGCCATTGGAAGGAGACTTTAAGTGATGGAGAAGTTTTGGTAAAAGCTGATTAACCTCCTTTAGTATAAAAGAGCCTAGTTTGAAATCTGAAGAGAAATCACACAAAAAGTTGAGGGGTTGATCACTCCTAGATGGAGAGAGATGGTAATTTAAAGAAAATGTAATGGAATGCAGGAACGCAGGTACAGCTTTATGTGTTTTATGCTTAATACTGTTATTTATTTTCTATATTTTGATACAGAGTTTTTTTAAACAGTGAATCTCATGTGTAAGAGATACGTTCACAAATGGCTTGGGGCAGATGATCAGCAGTTGTGAAGTCCAGGCATTTATTTCCATACCAGCATTTCCAGATACCAGTACACTTTGTGTGGGTATACATTGTAGCAAGCAGCTTGCTATAGTTTTTAAAAATAGAAAAAGCTTTTTTTTGCTCCTTAACTTGGATTTGAGGGTGCAGATTTGTGATCAGTGAAAATACAAAGAGGAAAGCTAGATCTGGGAACAGACCTTTTTTTCTGCTCCTCAATTTAGAATTGAGAGGCACCATATGATGGAACAGCACTAGACACTAGATGATCCAGCTGTGGCTCTGTTAGATCGGAGGTGTGCTCAGGGATGCAGATGAGTGTGGATATAATCAGTAGAATCACTGCACCACATTTATAATCTAAATCAATAATCCACTTAAATACTAGACACACTACTTCTTTAAGCAAAGGAGGGCAGTTAAAGGAAATTGTGAATATAACTTTACACTGCCAACTGCCTAAACGCATCAGGCTGTATGATGGCAAAGTAGAAAATAAAGATTTCAGGAGGAGACAGGACGAATAATGCAGACCTCAGTATGCTGCAAAATTCATTAACCCCACCCCCGTTATACACTCCTGACAGAGGTAAAGATGGACTTGCTGGAATTAAAGTCCACAGGGACAGAGACCAAAACAGAAGTAATGGTGGGTCACCACAAACTGTAGCTACAGTATCAGGATCTATTGGAGCAGCCTAACTTGTTAAAATATACATACCCATCAGCTAGAAGAAATAATGGACTGGTATAAAAAGGTAGAAGTAAAGGTAGATGACACTGAGAAATTATCAAGTACTTAAGACTAATAGGCCTACCTAAAGGGACTGAAGGAGACAGTCTGGTAGCATACCTCTCAACTGTCCAGATTTTTACAGAATTCCAGATTTTTGCCACATATTTTTGGTCTGTTCTCCATAAAATGTGTGTTTTTCTGGCAAATCACTGAGGATAGAAGTCACTAAATAATGATGTACATTTGAGTTTCAGACTTCATATCCTTCAGAAAATGCATGTTAAAACAAATCCTATTATCCTAGCCACATTCTAAGTTTATAACAGCTGTTGTTGTTGTTGTTATTGTTTGTCTTTCGGCTTTTCCCGGTTAGGGGTCGCCACAGCGGAACTCCGGTCCGCTACTGATTGGCAGTAGATTTTCACGAATGCCGAGGTGCCAGCTTGGCGTTCAACCTTCAATGAAAGCACACCCATTTACACATGTCTTTCGAATGCCCATGCACTCCCCACACTCCAGCCGAGAATCGAACGGCAGAACCTCTTGCTGTGAGGCAACAATGCTACCACTGCACCATCGCGGATAAAATCTGTCCTTATTTTGGGGTCTTTGTCCCCCATTATTTTAGGCATTGTCTACATTTCTTGTGCTAAGAGGTTGACCGGTATGTCTGGCTGAGCGAGCTCACTATCCTTTTATTTTATTTTTTTATTTATTTTTTATTTTATTTTACGTTTGTTAACTGGGATAGTCCGACTGGACACACATCCATTTTCAGCGTCGGCCCGGTTAGAAAAGCTCCACATGTGGATAGTTACATAAGTTAAACAGTAGCAGTTTTATACAGTCACATATAGATACCAGTACATAATTATAGGATTACATGCATACTTATAAACATGGAATACATACATGCTTAAAGCTTAACCTTGTTAGTTTTCTTGTTCGAACAGACATTTTTAGTGATACATGGCTGAAAAGGGTAGCATGTCATTTAGTAGTACAATACATATGAGAATGATAGTCTCAAAAATCTGAAACATTGACTATTTTACAGATAGCCAGGTAGTGAAGAGAGTGGCGAGCTGGTTAGTCAGGGTTGGTACAGGGGCACAGCCAGTGACTTTTTAGGAATTTTTTGAGAGATGTTTTAAATTGGTTAATAGATTGGATTACTGTCAGTTCAGCAGTGAGCCGATTCCAGATTGTTCTAACAGAGCTGCAAAATAATGAGTCACCTGCTGAGTTTTTAGATTTAATAGTTTGTGCCAGCATTTTGTCAGAAGTGTGGAGAGTTTTTAGGTTACTGCATAGGGTAATTATATTTTTGAGTATAGGCGTGCTTTCGGGCTGATAGTGGAATTTGTGGGCTATTATTAATTGATTATACTGGATTTGAGAAGGAAACTCTAGCCAGCCTAGAGATCTTAGGTTAATACAGTGGTGGGTTCTATATGCTGAGCCTGTGGCAAATCTGGCTATGTTATTGTAGCAGCTATTGAGTTTACTGAGGTCAGATTCACTCAGGTTTGTATAGATTGGGGAGGCATAAAGAAGAGTTGAAAGTAAATCTGTTTAGGCAATTACTGTCCTAGCAGTTGGGGGTAGAAATGCCTTAATACTATATAGAGCTCCTAGCTTTTTGATGACTGTTTTAATGGTTTTGTTGATGTGAGTGTCAAACTTAAGGTTATTGTCAACAATTACACCTACTAGTTTTACATTACTTTCTGGGGAAATTATTGTGCCATTATTAGATATTATGGTAAATGATGGGAGTATAGCTTTCTGGGTGGGAGTGAAGAGTAACAGTTTGTTTTATATGGATTCAATAGAAGATGCCTGTCAGTGAGCCAGTTTTCTACTACATTGAAAGTATTTTGGGTTAAAGTCTGTAGGTCTAATGGGGAGGTGGCAGAAGAGATTAGGGTAGAGTCATCTGCATACTGAATGCAGGTTACTTTGGGGATAACTGTATGAAGATCATTAATGAAGATGGAAAATAGGAGAGGTCCTAGTATAGACCCTTGAGGAACTCCAAGGCTGACTGGCAGTAGGGAGGAAAGGCTGTCCTTCCATAGCACAGCTTGTTGTCTGCCACTTAGGTAGGACTGTAACCAGCGTACTGCTAGGCTGTCTATGGCAGGAGGTTTTAGGTTTGAATGATTAGTTGGTGGTTTACCATATCAAATGCCTTAGGTAGGTCAAGAAAGATGGCAGAGGAGAGCGTATTATTATTACCGATTTGATTTATTGTCTGAGTGAAGGATAGAAAGGCTGTGGTGGTACTATGGCGGGGGGGGTCTAAATCCATGCTGGGAGGGAGCTAGGTGATTGTGCAAATTGAGGTAATAAATGAGTTGCTTGTGGATACATAATTTTAGCCAAAGGGGACAGAATGGCGATGAGCCGGTAATTTGATAGATCAGTGGAGTTACCCCATTTATGGAGAGGAATTACATGGGAAATTTTCCAGATGGAGGAGATATATGCTTCAGAGATGGTTCTGTTAATTAATATTGAGCAGGGGATATGCTATTGCATTTGCAGCCTTTTGAAGATATTCAGCCGGGACTAGGTCTGCTGAAAGGGTGGTGGGTTTCAGTTTCTTGATTAAGGATCGGATAAATGCTGTTGGTACAGGTTGAAAGTTAAAGGATGGGTGGGTATTGGATATGGGGTTAATAGGGTCTAGGTTATTGGGGCCTAGTTGGTTGGCAAGGGATTGTATAGTTTCTATAAAGAAGGTATTGAAGGTGTTGGCAATATTTTCTGGAGGTTTTTGGAGGATAGACGCAGGGGTAGGGGTAGTAGTATTACCTGGATGGAGAAGATTGTTTAAGCTGGACGAAAATTTTTGTGTTTGATTTTGATGTTTATGTTGCAGGTTACAGTAATAGTTTTTTTGTCTAACATTGTAGACTTCTTAGCATTATTTCTTAGCTTTTTATATACAAGTTGATCCTTAGGGTTTTTATTGGTTTTCCAAGAGGACCAGGCTTTATTTCTATTCATGATTTTTTTGTCTAGTTTCTTTGGACAGCCATGATGCTACTTTTTTCTTTGTTCTGATGATCCAGGTAGGTGCATGATTGTTAAGGATTGTAAGAAATGTGGAGTTAAAGTGTGATACTGCCTCATCTAGTGGGAGTAGTTTTAGTCTATTCCAGTTACATATTTGAAGTTCTAATTGGAATTTGGTTTGATTGACACTCTTATTGTTCCAGATAGTTCTGAAGCCAGATATTTGAGGGATATCAGTTTTTTGTCTGAGTATATACATTAGAAGGTGATCACTTATTTCCTCAGGTTGGGTGCCTGCCTTATACATTTGGGTAGGGTTATTGATGAGAATCCAATCTACTATACTTTCTTTGTTATTGGGCTTACTAGTTCTGGTGGTGGATGTTATGACTTGGGAGAAACCATATAGATTTATTTGAGTAGTAGAGAAGTCTGAGGAGCAGGTATTCCAGTCTATATTAAAGTCACCTAAAACAATACTTTCTTGTGGGGAGTTTATGGACAGCCACTATAGAATGTCTTCAAGGATATTGGTGTTGTTACCAGGTGGGATATAAATGCAGCCGATGTTTATAGATTTAGCTTTTAAAGAGGGAATGTCTCTTGTTTGTTGAAGGGACACATTGCATAAATACCAGATCACCCACTAACTTTCCAAGTCATTTCATCTTACACTTCCTTAATTATGTGGATGGGGAGAGTCTTAAATGTAGCCAGAGAACTGGATCCAACATGCTGGATAGGAGAGCAGCTGTGCATTTTGCACTATACTGCAGCACAGCCCTAATTAACAAGCACAGGTCCTTTAACCCTGGGCAAACCTTCCCCAGGAAGATGGAATTTTTTGTTCACCTGTGGTTTCCTGCTCTCCTGTTAGGCCAAAAACAAGTATGGAGTCGACATTCAGCTGTTCCTCAGAAGCTGAAGTGCATTTGGAGAGAGAAGGGGGACATCAGATCATCCCTTCACTACCTTGTGTAGGATGGGAGGTGAAGTGAAAACCAATCTAGTCCCATGGGTCAGAATGGAAGTCCCCAAGCAAAAGAAGACAGAGAATATAACTACAAAGCATGGTGGTAACCTGTTTTCTACAGAGCCTAACCTACTATCCAAGCACCAGCCTCAGCATAAGATTGAACATTACAACAAGTTTCTGCTGCTGGAAAACCCTTCAAAGGAGGAGCAAGAAATAATCATGGAGTTTGTTGGATCTGACCCTACACCAAAGGAACTCAAACTTCTGGAACAGGAACAAAAACAGGACAGCACTAGCGCAAGCCATTGTATCTGTGACAATAGGACCTTCACCAAACTGATTGACTACTTATTGCTTATATGAATTAATCTTCCATCGAGACCTTGGCCTGGATGGGCAACACTTCAGGGGATTTATAAATTATGCAGCCATGGTTTTCAATTTTATCTGCTTGGGGGAATTTTTCACACTTAAGTTAAATGTCATTGACTTTATCCTCTGCTTTTGTGAGTAAAGTCAAAATACAGAATGGGATTAACACTGCAAGGCATAGGTTGAAGTCTGTGCTGATTGTCTGCAGTGCATATTCTAAGTTAGTGTTATAGGACTGATATTTTCTAGTATCACCCTATTTAATATTTGTTAACATTGTTAATACCTTAAGATAGTTGGTATATTCTGAGGGTGGTATCATTCTTGTACACCTGATTCACAGGTAGAAACACCAGTTTTTTGTGTGCCATCCCCTTATAATGTACAAAGGAAATAATCTTGAGATACGTGTCAGCTTATGATGTAAGGTAGTAAGGGAAATAGCAGTGAAGCGTCTTTGTATGATTCCTGTTACGGAGCTGCACCAGTTTTAATTCTGCTCAGTTAAAAACCAGTTACCAATGGAATTTTGCCTCATTAATAAAATAGAATTGGTGGTAATTTCACTACTTATTCCCAGGCTGGGTGGGTCATACAGAGGAGGCTGTGTATATCTGCCCCATGGTGATAGGAATGCCTTTACTCTATCTTAGTTTTACATCTACTTACAGGATGCCTTCCAGGTGCTGAATTGGACTCATTATATGGGGAATAGTTGGTTAAGCTATTTACACGGAATGTAAAGAGCCTACATTTTTGAATAAAGTCAGCCTGTATATTTAAGGATATATCCTCTTACCAAGTTAACATTGTTTGTTTGCATGAAACAAAGTTATCGGGAAGCAATGCTGTGAGGAGATCAGTTAGTTGGAAGGGCTGGTTTGAGGGCTGTTACAGCAACAATCCTTGCAAAGGGGTAATAACACTCTTCATCGGCTAGTTAGGATGTCAGAAGAAGGAATTAAGAGTCAGCAAAACTAGAAGATGGGTATTGGTCAAGGTTCAAATTTCTTGGGGATACCTTATTGTAGAAAACATTCAGGGATCCAATCAAGAGGACATAACCCCCTTTTTTAACCTTCCACAATTCATTGACAGATATGGGGGAGTACCACCTGCAAGATGTGATGAGGATGACTTTAATGTTATTTTAGACTACCAAATAGATACCATTCCAGATGTTTTACCCAGGTTATCAAAACATAGTGATATAATCAGCTCTTGGAAAAAATAATTTTATTTAGCAGATGCTTGGAGATCCTTACATCCAGGCAAAGCAAACTTTATATACTATGCACGGCATCAAGACCCAATAAACAGATTAGAGTTCTTCTTGGGGAGTTGTCATTTCTTGGAAGGGGTAAATATAGCACAGATCCATCCAAATGTTGTCTCTGACTATTGTATGGTAATCATGTGATACCAGAAGGATTATTGGCCCTCTCAGTATTAAGAATAGATTTGTGCTACTAATGCTTAAATATACTTCTCTGTTAGCTGACACAAGATGTTAGTCATACAATTCTGGTGAGATGTCATCATCAATGGGAAAGACTCCTGGAGACTGTGGGATGCCTATAAGTTGAATTTTGTGGCTTATGCTAAACACCTTGAGTGCATTGAAAGGGGGAATGTAAACAGCTGTACCAGCCAGTTAAGAACAACTATTCCAGGCTAGAGAACATTACTGAACAGCACCGGATAATGACCAGGATGGCAATAAGGAAAGTAAGAAACTAAAAAGAGAGGCTAGAAACACAAGTTATGCCATATAGCACCAAAAGAGGGAACACATACAATTGTTTTACTGGGCTACATGGATTAGCTCTCCAAAGTTCTTACCTCAATGGTTATATGAGCAAAAACAACCTCACACAATCGAATTAGAGGGATGAACAGGGTTCACTGAAACAATCTGCAAAGGAGAATAATGGGGGTTCGGTTTTTATACAGACCAGTGGCCACATTTTTAGGAAGATCTTCTGACCAACCCTGGGCCCAGATCACCTATAGGTAGTGTTTCCCTGAATTCTGGTAAAGCTCCTGGGCCTGATGGTTTAACAACTGGTGTGCATAAACCACTGATTAATGAGCTATCACTAGTCTTACTTGAGTTGTTTAATGCTAGTCTTTCTATGGGAGCCCTCCTGTATCATTCTAGGAGAGCAAACATAATCACCTACTCTAAGGAAGGGAAAGATCCCCCTGAACCCTCAGAGCTCTCAGCCAATATCACTGATGCTGGCTGAGACTAAGATCCTTGCTGAAGTATTAGCTTCAAGACTAGGACAAGTACTTCATCTAAATTCTTACACATCTTAATTGTGGCATGTCAGCAATTACTGAAAAAATGTACTAATAACAGACACACATGTAGGTTTTGTCCGACAATAATAAAGAATGGGTCTATATCAGAATCTCGAAGTCTGACAATATTGACCACGACATTGTCGACACGAGATTACCGAAGGCGCACATCGAATGTTTAAATGGAAATCTCTGTAAGAGGAGATTTCTGTTTACTTCAATGTTGTGCGATCTCGGAGTTGGTATATTTAAGTAGCAGGGGATGTGGTGGGTGCAGGGGGGCTTGCCCCCCTGCATAAATGCTTTAGTTTAATTTGTTTTGTTTTAGTAATTTTTTATAACCGTTCGATGGTTTACTACTTCGATGCATAAAGTTCGACCTTTATGCATTTGAAGTATTAAACCTTCAAGGTTATAATATAGACCCATAAAGAATCACAGGGTTGATGAAAGTATTCTTCAGAAAATACACCAAATTGGAAAACATAGCAACACATCAATGGCAGCATTGTTTACTGACTTTAACAAAGCCTTTGACACCCTACATTGAGAATATACATGGTCTGTCCTGAAATGCTTTGGAATCCAGGGAATTTTCCTTTGGTGGTATCAGATGCTCTAGTCTGACCTCTTGGCACAGGTAATAATCAATAACTTTTGTTCCCAGCATTTACAAATACTTTGAGGAGCCAGGCAGGGATGTCCATTATTCCCACATTTGTTTATCCTGGGCAGTGATGGCTGACAAAGTTTGCAGATGACTGCAAACTGGGCGCCATAGTTGAAAACGCATCAGACACAGATATCCTTCAAAAGGGTCTCATAGAAACTGATAACTGGTGCCAAAGCCATGGCCTAAAGTTAAACGCTAAAAAATGCATAGTCATACCCTTTGGGAAAAACAAGGTTACCCCTAGCTACCATATAGGTGGCAATCCACTAAGCACAGAAGAGGTTATCAGGGACCTGGGGACCCAGGTTGATAGTAACCTTTTATTTGACACCCACGTAGCCAAAGTAGTTAGGAAGACCTTCTACATTGCCCACCTGATCATGAAGGGTTTCACATCTAGGTCAAAGGAAGTCATCATCCCCCTGT
Organism: Protopterus annectens; assembly: GCF_019279795.1. Lineage (NCBI taxonomy): Eukaryota > Metazoa > Chordata > Ceratodontiformes > Protopteridae > Protopterus > Protopterus annectens. The sequence goes on along the minus strand of NC_056737.1, from coordinate 1,080,239,156 downwards.
ACTCATCACTCATCAGACTGATGATTGAGTACAACGCCCCATTTGGAATGTATCTAACCCGACACCTGCAGCAATTGGAAAGGCCCCAAAAGTTCCTCACCAAAAGGATAAAGGGTCTCAAAAATATGTCCTATGCTGCCCGACTGAAAAAGCTCCAGCTCTACTCAGTCGCTTATCGCCTGCTCAGAGGTGACTTGTGCCTGACTTACAAGGCCATGTCCAACCCGGAACTAATGAACATGCTTCACCTCAAAAAATCTAAATCCATCAGACCCACAAGAGCACGAGACTTAAACCTTGATACGGCCATAAATAGGATGTGCTGGAGGGACAGATTCATCACCCAGAGGCTCCCTATGCTGTGGAACAAAATCCCGGTACATGTGAGGCAGAGCACCTCGCTGGCCTTATTCACGAGAAATCTTGACCAATGGATGGGAGACTGCAGGTATACCCCAGGGATTTCATCAGTGTCACTGCTTGACAGAGGCACAGCAAAATAATGGGCATAATATCCTTCAATCTAATGGGGTGGCGTAAGCCACAAAAACTCTGGGCTAGGCTTCTAAATGCCCTTGGGCAGATAGCCTAGTATAAACCTATGAACCTATGAACCTATGAATCTGTATCAAACAGAGATACCCACACTGGAGCATTCTGGTCCAGAAAGGCCAAATAGTTATAGACACATGATTTACAGGTGACTGCATGTTTTGGGAAGGCAATCCCCATTAGTGCCTGACCATAATTTTATACGTTTTCCAGGATTTTAATAAACTCTCTGCACTCTCAATGAATTGGAGCAAGTCAGTGATGTTTCCCTTAATTCTGTCTTACCAAAACTTGCAGGACCATTTTTACATAGCTTGGAATAAGATGCATGCCTACCCACAGCTATCAAGGTATAAAATTATTTCAGAACTTTTGTAAAGTCCCAGTGATCAACCTCATGGCAGAGAAAACTATAGTCAGCATAGAATTAATTCCTGGTCAAGGCTGAATGTTCCTCTGTTGGCAAGAATTGTGGCTATTTGTATGTGTCTTCTCCGTAAACTTCTCCTTCTGGACAGATGAATCCTGTCCATATCCACTCATATACTTATCCTGAAACTGCAAAAGCTTCTGATAAGTTGCATCTGGAATAAAAGACATCCTAGGTTTGTCAGTAAGAAATTGCTGACCTCTAGAAAGTGTGTGTGTGTGTGGGGGGGGGGGGGGCTAGGCCTGCCAGATTTGCCAGGATATGCACAAACTGCTGATCTTGTTCACTTTATACAAGCTAGATCCTCTCCCAGGTCATTATGGGTACTACCTGAAGTTAGTCCAATTCTCTTACTGAGTGCCCCTAGGAGTGCAGGAAAAATCTGGGATCCCTCAGGGGTGGTGGATAAGACGATTAACCTGTTGGTCAAGCACAACTGTTCAGGGATAAGTAACACTTGAGATGCATATGTGAGATTAAACAAGCACATGTAGAAAGGAGACAGTTTTGGGGAGAATCAGATAGAGACAGATATTTATTTCTGGTTGAATCTATATCCCAGTAGCATTGATATCCCAATACATCTAACAGCATGTAGGCTGAAATGCAGTGGGGAAACAGTTCAATGATAGTAACACTTGCAGTTGGTAAGTCTGAGCAGTGGGATCACCAAGGAAGTCAATGCACAAGATGAGGTGGTGGGCTGGGACCCCATCAATGCTGTGTTAAACTACACAATTTGTTGATATTATATACAATCTTGGATAATTATATTCCTGCAGTGTTTGAAACTCACAGACTTTCCTGGGCAGATTTATTGAATACCCAGATGGATCCTGAGGAATGGCTACATTTATATGTTATGAATGGGGACTGCAATGCTCTTCACCTTCTTTTCTTCTCTCACTTTAAGAAAGGTCCTTCCTGGCATTGTTAACCCTCCAGGAAAAAGGCTAGGAAGAGGGGAAAGGAGTGGGTTTGTGCTGGAAATGTAAAGAAGCAGAAGCTGACCATATTCATCTGATTTGGTTCTGTCCACTAGCTTCACACATTGGGAAAAAAGTCCACATTACAGCTTTTTATGCTATCAGGAAAGTAATCCCTTCCATAAGTGATCACAGCTTCTGGCTTTTGGGAATTGTGCCACAAGGACTAGGTGTCACTGCATCAGAAAATATGGGTCTAACAAAATGTGCAATTTTGAGAAGCCAGAATGTGACAAAAGGTGGCATAGGTCACAGTGCAACTATATGGTCTAGTGTATCAAACAGGTCACATTCATTAGGTTATCCTAAAATAACAGTGACAGCTGTTGTCATGTGTGATGCCCGTGCCCTGGCCCAGCAATCAAGGAGCCTCAATCCTCACCACTAACACCAGTGAGAGGCATCTCATAGGAGGAAAGGATAACAAATACACACAGTAAAGTACAATTTCCCTTAAGAGCACAAAGAGATCACAGTCAGTCTGGGGCTGGTCGCTCCCTTGCTTTCCAGGTCCCCAATAAGACACCCCACTGGCACAGCTATAGGGTCCAGATCTCAGCCTAGTGGGCAAGCTAAAACCTCTGGCACACTCTCTGCCCAACTAGTGCTTCATGTCCCTGCCCAAGTAGCTGACACACACAAACGCACACACACACAAACACACACACACACACACACACACACACACACACACACACACACACACACACACACACACACACACACTTTGAGAAGAGTTTAAAAAACCACGCAGTCACTCCTGGGGAAGGCTGGCACAGGTTCTCCAACTGTACCCCTTTTATCCAGGCTATATGGTAGTACCAGCTGCCACCACCCACTAATATTTATCAGCTACTCAAAGGCCCTTAAAAGGGTGTCCAATTATTACTGTGCAATATTATTATCCAATTGGTAGTATAGCCCAGGGTTAAAGCTGTTGAAGTGGCTTTGTACAATTTTACCAAAGGCATGCAGGTACTCTTAATAGCTTAAATTATCTCTACAAAAACAGTCACAGTTGAAAGGGTTTCAAAATATTTAATAACAACAAGTAAACAAGTAAAAACACAAGGCAATACATTTTACTACGCAATGCTAGTCAAGAGTTCAGAGAGCACAGATAAATACTTAAAATAATTCAGTAGCACAGTTTTGACATCACAGAAAAACACTTAGTCTAATCTTTCTAGTTTCTAGCCATTTCTAAGAGAAAACACAAGTCTAAGATAAACTTACATATAGAGCAAGACAGTACTGGTGAGTTGGATGGTCAAGACAAAAATGTTTAATGCTCTCTGATTATCTCTGTTTTTAAAATCACATTCCTGGTTCACATTACATCATTCTTCACACTTACCTGGGTTCCCAGGCTAACAGAAACTACATTTACATTCTTCACTTCTGGGCAGAAACCACAGCAATAAAGGACATTTATGCATGCAAATTCTGGCCATTAACTCTGGCCTTAAAACAATAGGCAGGATGCCTCACTCTAGAGTTACTGGCTCCAAATTTTAACATCAAAGGGTCACAACATGCTTTACATGGTCAGTAGAGTGCATTGTTGTTACCTTTTTTTTCCAGTTCTACATGTAGCACTGTTTTTTTTTTCATTTAAGACAACAAGCATGTGATTAACATTAATATTTACAGATGACAGAATTATCTACAAAATTCTATCTGACTAGGCTGGCAGCCTTCATCTATCTTTACCCAATCTTCACATCATGGTTCTTTAAGAAGATGGCAGTCATAGTTTTCAGGTTTCCCAGCCTCAGTTTAATCCATTAATATTGTTTGAGTAACTGAATTGCTAGCCAAAATGTAACAGCTTATATAGTAAATGAAATGCACTTTAAAATCCAATCTTCACATCATGGTTCTTTAAGAAGATGGCAGTCATAGTTTTCAGGTTTCCCAGCCTCAGATTAATCCATTAATATTGTTTGAGCAACTGGATTGCTAGCCAAAAATGTAACAGCTTATATAGTAAATGAAATGCACTTTAAAATATGTCTACACCTCAAATACAATGTTCTCCATCCCAGAGTGTATTTTACTTCCTACAAAATGATCCAACACTGTCACATACAAGTAAAGCACAGATTAGCTGTTCTGACATTTCAGTGTAATATTTAACTTCTTTGGTAAACACCATGCCGGACTTGCATCATTATCTCACAATATTTTGTCAAAGAATCTGCTTCCATGACTCTCAGATCAGATGGTGTGGTGTTTGCAGGTCTACCATAATTACTTCACAGTGGAGTCATAAATCTTCTGTGTATTTGAAGTTACAGACTCGCTGTGAAGAAACAAACAACTTTTTTGTCACAGCTGAGTTGGTAACTCAGTAAACCTAACATTTGTATCTAAAAAAATCAGTGTGTGGAATTTAGTTTAGCTAAAGAACCATTTACTCTTTCTTAAAAACAAGCATATCAGACAATGTGATTAAAACAAAAGATGCCTGCTTATACAACATTTCT